>NC_051217.1:25456283-25563783 GCF_015220715.1 Pygocentrus nattereri | reverse complement strand
ACTCCTCAAACACACAGTGACTCATATGTACATTCACATAAGGAGGTGCTGTATGTCATCAGTGCAGAGACAGAGATATGATTGTGTAATAACAGCAGTGGTGTGTGCAGTGGTGTGTGCAGTGATGTGTGTAGTGGTGTGTGCAGTGGTGTGTGCAGTGATGTGTGCAGTGGTGTGTGCAGTGGTGTGTGCAGTGATGTGTGTAGTGGTGTGTGCCGTGGTGTGTGCAGTGTGCAGTGGTAATGCTGACTGGTTCTGTACTCAAACCTTTCAGGGAATTCCAGTAATGCTGCAGAGCCTTTCCCTCATTGTCCGCTCATAAATAGATAATTGGCAACAACAGCACTGATCTTTACTCCAAGCCAGACGTGGGCTCGTTCCACTGAATGTCCAGCAGTGTGCAAAAGTATTAGGCCACCTGAGAAAAGTATGTAAATGTTATGGCTGATTACGATATTGATTTGTTAACAGCTATATCATTACTGATTTTTATTCGTAATATGAAAGTGCAACCCTAAACATTAAATGTACAGATTGTATTTAAAGCTGCCTAGGAAATGTTGTTTGCAGTACGGGTGACACTCTGGTAAAACTGCCATGTCAGGAGTTGTGATGACAGAATTTGTTCAGTAATGTAACATTGTTTACTGTTGTGACTGATCTCGCACTGTTTCATGTTGACAAACAAGCTTGTGTTGCATGTTTGTTTTTGCTGTGTAGTTAGTTGTGATCATGTTTATATAGGTGTAATGTAGTGAGTTACTGAGCACTATAAACAAAAGCAAACAGCAGTATTAGCTCCATCTTATACTTAGTTAGGATAATTAATGTTATATCAGGTCAATTAATCCATTATTAAGCTAAGCAGGTTAACTAACACTTAATTCAGTTAAATCAGGTTAATCAATCCTTCAGTAAGGTTAATTGATCATATTGTCAAATCAGGTTCATTAATCCTTCATTATGTTAATTCAGGTTCATTAATCCTTCAATAAGTTAAATCAGGTTAATTAATCCTTTGCTAAGTTAAGTTAATTAATCCTTCAATATGTTAAATTAGGTTAATTAACCTTCATTAAGTCAAACCAGGTTCATTAATTCATTGTAAAGTTAAATCAGGTTAATTAATCCTATGCTAAGTTAAGTTAATTAATCCTTCAATATGTTAAATTAGGTTAATTAACCTTCATTAAGTCAAAACAGGTTCATTAATTATTTGTAAAGTTAAATCAGGTTAATTAATCCTTTGCAAGTTAAATCAGGTTAATCAATCCTGTGCTAAATTAAGTCAGGTTAATTAATCCTTTGCTAAATTAAGTCAGGTTAATTAATCCTGTGCTAAGTTAAGTCAGGTTAATTAATCCTTTGAATGTTAAGTCAGGTTCATTAATCCTGTGCTAAGTTAAGTCAGATTAATTAATCCTTTGCTAAGTTAAGTCAGGTGGTGCAGATATAAACTCTTGACTTTTCCTCTCAAAACAGCCATTAAGTGCAGGTTCTTCATTTGTTCAGGAGATCTCTCTGAGGAGATTATATTTAGGACATTTGCATAAAAACTGGAGGTCCAGAGAAAACGAGTCTCCTAACAACCACCTGGAAGAGCTAGTCGACCCCAAAACTGCCCCCATCACATAAACTGTACTTAAAGCTTTGATCTCTGAGAGAGAGGAGAAAATCAAGCTGCTTCAGATCTGAAAACATCCACAGGTGTTTCTGTCCATCCTCCAAGACGACTCAGCGCTGTGGGTCTGAAAGAATGTGATCAAGAAGAAACTCACTGAGAAAAAGAGACGGACATCAAACACAGAAGCTGAATGATGGACTGACCGCCCCAGAGTCCAGACTTCAACACCACTAAATGGGTTTGATTACTTAAGAAAATCAGCAACCAGCTTCTCAGACTGAGCTTTGGAGGCATGTCTGCAGATTCTTTGAGGAACTCAAAGTGAGGCTCCTGGAAAATGAATAACCAATTTAATAGCAGTTTTGACTGGGAACAAAACAAATGGATGGTGGTCAAGCATTTAAGAGGAACCCTGTAGATCAGAATGTATTTAAGATTATGAAAAGCATACATTCATTGAGGTGGGGCCACGGACGCACCCGCCAGCTGGACGGTGGAAGGCTGAGTACTTTGCAGGCAGATGTGGGTCAGGGCAGTCTCTATCTATATTAGGCTCTGACCTCCAGCATTCCTACTGTCCACTCCACTGCTTACAGCATCACATGAGTGCAGCTGCCACTTTCAGTCAGACAGTTAAACACTCACACAGATACCACTGGCCGACCGTCTGTAAACACACAGTGTATGCTGCCTGATCCAGATCATCTCAGAGTGGATAGTTCTCCCCGATTACTGTTTGGACAGTAACCCTGCTGAGTAAAATCACAGAAACCAGTAAAGGTATCCACTGGTTCCTGGAGTCACTAATGGTATCTAAGGGTGTCATAGAGGAAACCAGTAGCCTTTAATGGTAACTATTAAGCCAATTCCATTAGACAACATGTTTTAATCCTAAAGGTTCTAAGGATCTTTTTCAGCAGGACAGTGGGACTAGCTAAATGATAAGCTTAGACAAGTATGTATTCCATGCTGGTCTGAGCTGGTTTATGCAAGTGTATGAGGTTTAGCTGGTCACCCAACATGGTCACGCTGGTTGACCAACATGCCAGCATTCAAAACATAACATATGGTCACTGTCGAAGCAAAGCCTCATATCTCCTTTCAGTGGAATTTAATGTAACAATATTTTGTTCTGATTCATCATCATTTCTTTTTGTCCATGTGTTGCAAAACATTGGTAGAATCTAAAGACCAGCTGATAATTTCAAACTACCACACTATGGAAAATAGAGCTGGAGCTACACCTGCCTTTCTAACAGGGTAGCTAAACTAATCAAACAGCAAAGAAACTAGCCAAAGTCTGAACACCAGGGAAATTGGGCAACTTATCCAGACGGGAAACCAGTCAAAGTAGCCACACACCAGGAAAGCTGGCCCAGAATAGAGAGACGGCCGAACAACAGACCTTTGTGTGTCCACTTCAGTCCCTCACTCTCAGAACTTACAGGTTTATTGTTGACACAGATTAATGTACTGAATAATTAATAAGTCTTAAGATTAATAGCAGTGGTGGACAGTAACTAAGTAACTAAGTAAATGTAATTGGTTTCTGTACTTAAGTATTTTTTCATGTATCTGTACTGAAGTTTTTCCACTCTGGGTGACTTTTTACTTTCACTCCACTACATTTCAAAGTCTAATATCTGACTTTTTCTTCCACTACATTTTGAGAAATCTGTCGTTCCTTTCAGTTTCTGTGTCTATAAAAAAGTAACATGTCAAAACGAAAGAAGCGCAAAGCAAGAGCACCAATCAGGGCACAGCGGTCACTTTGTTTAGAGCTTGTTTTGACCTGTTGGTCATACCAACCCAGTGCTGCACACGGTTCAACGTCAGAGCAGCAGCGTAAAATTTTGGGAGTCTGTTCAAAATAAATGATGAACTAACCTAACTTTGTGTAAATAGAGCACAATATAGAAATATGTCCACATATGCAGTCGTGACTGACACGGCTTTTTTCTGAATTTATACAAACACCATTTCATTTTATAGTAAATTAGTTTGAGCTGGTTTATATTTTTGAACAGAGACCTACAGATCAACATAGTAAAGGAAGCTCATTTGTGATCCTGAGTTTAAAGCCAGTTTTTATTAAACTTAAACTTGGAACTAAGTTGTAAATAAATCTTAAACTGAAACTTTGTTTGTGTGTAAAAAGTGATTTCAGAGCCACTCGGTTCTCCCTGATGGAAACTGTTTACCTTCAGTGTTTTGTGCTTATGATCATTTTAATAGACGTCAGCGTCACTAATTAATGACGTTCTATTAAAAGACTGGTTTACCAAGAGAGACACTGGAGGATTTTCACCTAAAATGAGTTCATGAAATGAGTCTTGTTATAAAAATGATAACAGGACATCAGAGCCATAATTAATCTTCTGGTACTTTTACTTTTGATCCTTAAGTACATTTAAAGGTAAATACTTTAGTACTTTTACTCAAGTGGAGGTCTAAATGGACCAATATATGCTCGCTGCCTGGGTTCCTGATTTTTAATGGGAACTGGCTTTATGCTTACCATTTGAGACTACTAGATGCCTGTGGAACTCCATTAGAGTCCTTACTCCTGTCATATAAAACAATCAGGAAAACACTAAATACCATTAGGAGACCACCAAATGCATCTGGAATCAGAACATCTGTTAAGCCATTAGAACGGTTACAATCCTTTATATACAACCAATTTGGACAATGCAAAATACCATTACTCACTATGGAAAACCACCAGGAACCAACAGAAACTTTTAATGGTTTCTATTATTTTTTTCAGCACAGTTATTTTCACCTACTTTGGCTAGTTTCCTTACTATTTCATTAGTTTAATTAGATTTCCTTGGGTTTGCTTTGATTAGTTTGATTATCTTTCCTGGGGGTTGATTAGATTGATTCACTTTCCTGGGGTTTGATTAGTTTCATTAGCTTTCCTGGGGTTTGATTAGTTTTGTTAGTTTTCCTGGGGGTTGATTAGTTTGATTAGCTTTCCTGGGGGTTGATTAGTTTGATTTGCTTTCCTGGGGGTTGATTAGTTAGTTAGTTTTCCTGGGGGTTGATTAGTTTGATTAGCTTTCCTGGGGGTTAATTAGTTTGATTTGCTTTCCTGGGGGTTGATTAGTTTGATTAGCTTTCCTGGATTTATAAGTTCAGCCAGCTTTCCTGGGGTTTGATTAGTTTGATTAGTTTTCCTGGGATTTGATTGGTTTGCCTACCTTTCCTGAGATTTGATTAGTTTGATTAGCTTTCCTGGGGTTTGATTATTTTGATGAGCTTACCTGGGGGTTGATTAGTTTCATTAGCTTTCCTGGGGGTTGATTAGTTTGGCTAGATTTCCTGGGGTTTGAATAGTTTGATTAGCTTTCCTGGGGGTTGATTAGTTTGATTAGATTTCCTGTGGTTTGATTAGTTTTCCTGGGGTTTGATTAGTTTGCCTAGCTTTCCTGGGGTTTGATTAGTTTGATTAGCTTTCCTGGGGTTTGATTAATCTTTCTGGGGATTGATTAGTTTAATTAGCTTCCCTTGGGTTTGATTAGTTTGATTAGCTTTCCCTGGGGTTAATTGGCTTCATTAATCTTCCTGGGGATTGATTTGTTTACTTAGCTTCCCTCGGGTTTGATTAGTTTGATTAGCTTTCCTTGGGGTTGATTGGTTTGATTAATCTTCCTGGGGATTGATTAGTTTAATTAGCTTCCTTTGTGTTTGATTAGTTTGGTTATCTTTCCGGGGGTTTGAATAGTTTGTTTTGCTTTTCTGGGGTTTGATTAGTTTGATTAGCTTTCCTGGGGTTTGATTAGTTTGATTAGCTTTCCTGGAGTTTGATTAGTTTGGTTAACTTTCCCTGGGGTTAATTGGCTTCATTAATCTTTCTGGGGATTGATTAGTTTACGTAGCTTCCCTCAGGTTTGATTAGTTTGATTAGCTTTCCTTGGGGTTGATTGGTTGGATTAATCTTCCTGGGGATTTATTAGTTTAATTAGCTTCCTTTGTGTTTGATTAGTTTGGTTATCTTTCTGGAGGTTTGAATAGTTTGTTTTGCTTTTCTGGGGTTTGATTAGCTTTCTTGGGGTTTGATTTGTTTGGTTAACTTTCCTGGGGGTTTGATCAGTTTGCTTAGCTGTCCTTGGGTTTGATTACTTTGATTAGCTTTCCTGGGGTTTGATTAGTTTGATTAGCTTTCCTTGGGTTTGATTAGTTTGATTAGCTTTCCTTGGGGTTAATTGGCTTCATTAATCTTCCTGGGGATTGATTAGTTTGATTAGCTTTCCTGCGGTTTGATTCATTTGGTTAGCTTTCCTTGGGGTTGATTGGTTCGATTAATCTTCCTGGGGATTGATTAGTTTAATTAGCTTCCTTTGTGTTTGATTAGTTTGGTTATCTTTCCGGGGGTTTGAATAGTTTGTTTTGCTTTTCTTGGGGTTTGATTTGTTTGGTTAGCTTTCCTGGGGTTTGATCAGTTTGCTTAGCTTTCCTGGGGTTTGTTTAGTTTGGTTAGCTTTCCTGGGGTTTGATTAGTTTGATTAGCTTTCCTGGGGTTTAATTAGTATGGTTAGCTTTCCATGGGGTTGATTGGTTTGATTAATCTTCCTGGGGATTGATTAGTTTAATTAGCTTCCTTTGTGTTTGATTAGTTTGGTTATCTTTCAGGGGGTTTGAATAGTTTGTTTTGCTTTTCTGGGGTTTGATTCGTTTGATTAGCTTTCCTGGAGTTTGATTAGTTTGGTTAGCTTTCCATGGGGTTGATTGGTTTGATTAATCTTCCTGGGATTGATTAGTTTAATTAGCTTCCTTTGTGTTTGATTAGTTTGGTTATCTTTCCGGGGGTTTGAATAGTTTGTTTTGCTTTTCTGGGGTTTGATTCGTTTGATTAGCTTTCCTGGGGTTTGATTAGTTTGATTAGCTTTCCTGGGGTTTGATTAGTTTGGTTAGCTTTCCATGGGGTTGATTGGTTTGATTAATCTTTCTGGGGATTGATTAGTTTAATTAGCTTCCCTTGGGTTTGATTAGTTTGATTAGCTTTCCTTGGGGTTGATTGGTTTGATTAATCTTCCTGGGGATTGATTAGTTTGATTAGCTGTCCTGGGGTTTGATTTGTTTGGTTAGCTTTCCTGGGGTTTGATCAGTTTGCTTAGCTTTCCTGGGGTTTGTTTAGTTTGGTTAGCTTTCCTGGGGTTTGATTAGTTTGATTAGCTTTCCTGGGGTTTGATTAGTTTGATTAGCTTTCCTTGGGGTTGATTGGTTTGATTAATCTTCCTGGGGATTGATTAGTTTGATTAGCTGTCCTGGGGTTTGATTTGTTTGGTTAGCTTTCCTGGGGTTTGATCAGTTTGCTTAGCTTTCCTGGGGTTTGTTTAGTTTGGTTAGCTTTCCTGGGGTTTGATTAGTTTGATTAGCTTTCCTGGGGTTTGATTAGTTTGATTAGCTTTCCTTGGGGTTGATTGGTTTGATTAATCTTCCTGGGGATTGATTAGTTTAATTAGCTTCCCTTGGGTTTGATTAGTTTGGTTAGCTTTCCTTGGGGTTGATTGGTTTGATTAGCTTTCCATGGGGTTGATTGGTTTGATTAATCTTCCTGGGGATTTATTAGTTTAATTAGCTTCCTTTGTGTTTGATTGGTTTGGTTATCTTTCCGGGGCTTTGAATAGTTTGTTTTGCTTTTCTGGGGTTTGATTCGTTTGATTAGCTTTCTTGGGGTTTGATTTGTTTGGTTAACTTTCCTGGGGTTTGATTAGTTTGATTAGCTTTCCTGGGGTTTGATTTGTTTGGTTAGCTTTCCTGGGGTTTGATTAGTTTGATTAGCTTTCCTGGGGTTTGATTAGTTTGGTTAGCTTTCCATGGGGTTGATTGGTTTGATTAATCTTTCTGGGGATTGATTAGTTTAATTAGCTTCCCTTGGGTTTGATTAGCTTTACTTGGGGTTGATTGGTTTGATTAATCTTCCTGGGGATTGATTAGTTTGATTAGCTGTCCTGGGGTTTGATTTGTTTGGTTAGCTTTCTTGGGGTTTGATTTGTTTGGTTAACTTTCCTGGGGATTGATTAGTTTGATTAGCTGTCCTGGGGTTTGATTTGTTTGGTTAGCTTTCCTGGGGTTTGATCAGTTTGCTTAGCTTTCCTGGGGTTTGTTTAGTTTGGTTAGCTTTCCTGGGGTTTGATTAGTTTGATTAGCTTTCCTGGGGTTTGATTAGTTTGATTAGCTTTCCTGGGGTTTGATTAGTTTGGTTAGCTTTCCATGGGGTTGATTGGTTTGATTAATCTTCCTGGGGATTGATTAGTTTAATTAGCTTCCTTTGTGTTTGATTGGTTTGGTTATCTTTCCGGGGCTTTGAATAGTTTGTTTTGCTTTTCTGGGGTTTGATTCGTTTGATTAGCTTTCTTGGGGTTTGATTTGTTTGGTTAACTTTCCTGGGGTTTGATTAGTTTGATTAGCTTTCCTGGGGTTTGATTTGTTTGGTTAACTTTCCTGGGGTTTGATTAGTTTGATTAACTTTCCTGGGGTTTGATTAGTTAGGTTAGCTTTCCATGGGGTTGATTGGTTTGATTAATCTTCCTGGGGATTGATTAGTTTAATTAGCTTCCTTTGTGTTTGATTGGTTTGGTTATCTTTCCGGGGCTTTGAATAGTTTGTTTTGCTTTTCTGGGGTTTGATTCGTTTGATTAGCTTTCTTGGGGTTTGATTTGTTTGGTTAACTTTCCTGGGGTTTGATTAGTTTGATTAGCTTTCCTGGGGTTTGATTTGTTTGGTTAACTTTCCTGGGGTTTGATTAGTTTGATTAACTTTCCTGGGGTTTGATTAGTTAGGTTAGCTTTCCATGGGGTTGATTGGTTTGATTAATCTTTCTGGGGATTGATTAGTTTAATTAGCTTCCCTTGGGTTTGATTAGCTTTACTTGGGGTTGATTGGTTTGATTAATCTTCCTGGGGATTGATTAGTTTGATTAGCTGTCCTGGGGTTTGATTTGTTTGGTTAGCTTTCCTGGGGTTTGATCAGTTTGCTTAGCTTTCCTGGGGTTTGTTTAGTTTGGTTAGCTTACTTGGGGTTTGATTAGCTTTCCTGGGGTTTGATTAGTTTGGTTAGCTTTCCATGGGGTTGATTGGTTTGATTAATCTTCCTGGGGATTAATTAGTTTAATTAGCTTCCCTTGGGTTTGATTAGTTTGGTTAGCTTTCCTTGGGGTTGATTGGTTTGGTTAGCTTTCCATGGGGTTGATTGGTTTGATTAATCTTCCTGGGGATTAATTAGTTTAATTAGCTTCCCTTGGGTTTGATTAGTTTGGTTAGCTTTCCTTGGGGTTGATTGGTTTGATTAGCTTTCCATGGGGTTGATTGGTTTGATTAATCTTCCTGGGGATTGATTAGTTTAATTAGCTTCCTTTGTGTTTGATTAGTTTGGTTATCTTTCCGGGGGTTTGAATAGTTTGTTTTGCTTTTCTGGGGTTTGATTTGTTTGATTAGCTTTCTTGGGGTTTGATTTGTTTGGTTAACTTTCCTGGGGTTTGATTAGTTTGATTAGCTTTCCTGGGGTTTGATTAGTTTGGTTAGCTTTCCATGGGGTTGATTGGTTTGATTAATCTTTCTGGGGATTGATTAGTTTAATTAGTTTCCCTTGGGTTTGATTAGTTTGATTAGCTTTCCTTGGGGTTGATTGGTTTGATTAATCTTCCTGGGGATTGATTAGTTTAATTAGCTTCCCTTGGGTTTGATTAGTTTGATTAGCTTTCCTTGGGGTTGATTGGTTTGATTAATCTTCCTGGGGATTGATTAGTTTGATTAGCTTTCCTGGGCTTTGATTAGTTTGGTTAGCTTTCCTTGGGGTTGATTGGTTTGATTAATCTTCCTGGGGATTGATTAATTTGATTCGCTTTCATGGGGATTCATCAGTTTGATTAGCTTTCCTGGGGTTTGATTAGTTTGATTAGCTTTCCTGGGGTTTGATTTGTTTGGTTAGCTTACCTGGGGTTTGATTATTTTGATTAGCTTTCCTGGGGTTTGATTCGTTTGGTTAGCTTTCCTGGAGTTTGATTAGTTTGTTTAGCTTTCCTGGGGTTTGATTAGTTTGATTAGCTTTCCTGGGGTTTGATTAGTTTGATTAGCTTTCCTGGGGTTTGATTAGTTTGATTAGCTTTCCTGGGGTTTGATTAGTTTGTTTAGCTGTCCAGGGGTTTGGCTAATGCCACTGGTTGCTCATTGTGAAACTCATTAATATTACAACTTTCTTATCCCCAGGGCTGTTAATGCCAGCTATGAGTTCGTATGGCCGGGAGAGACACCTGATAGTGTCTTCTGGTGAGGAATGTGAAGCACTCAGTTACGGAACACCATCAGAATCCCTGAGCGCTTGAAAGCAACCTAATCCACGCTGGTCGGTGGGGTGGGGCACTGCATTCTTTGTCATGCCACAGACCAAAGCACAGCATATACACACATACACAGAGTGGCTGAGAAATTTCACAGGCCAGAGATGTGCTAAGGGTCAGAAAAGCCATGGAAAGAATTTTAACAGCGTAAAGCAGTGTTCTCGATGGTAGTAATGCTAAATTATATGGTCCAGCATCAGTCAACAATCCTGACGTTTTCATTTCTGTACTTCTATTATTGGTCATATTGAGACTGTAATCTGTTAGAATAGGGTAGATTAGGTTAGATTAGTCAGTGGCACATGGATTATAACTACCTATGTACTAACTGTATTGATTAGCGTGATGGTCAGTATCCACTTGATCTGGAAATTTTTTGGCATTAACGGTATTAAAATATGGGTCACACACTTGCACTGCAGCTTAATAGAATGAAACAATACCTTAATTTGAGTGCATTTATACCCAAACTGGATGAGCTGTGTATGGGCTGTTTTTAATATAGTCCCTCATTTTAGGGCACCACACTGTTAGAAATAAAGGTACCATACAGGTACATGTTTCGTTCATCATGGTACAAACAATTTGTGTCCCTTCAAAGCTCCAGGAGTGGTTTTAGGGTCTGATTGTGAACAGTACAATAAAAGCCTGGAGGCGAGGTGGGGTGTGTGTACAGCTTAGAACACATCATTTCTGTGGATTATGGTTCAGTTATGTTCCCTGACTAAAGGTACTGAGATGGAGCCTTGAGGAAACCACCCCGGTGACAAAAAGGGTACTGCCACAGTGACAGTGTTGTACCTTTTTTCTGAGGCTGCAGTGTCAGACTGCGGTCTTTGCTGGCCAAAACTCTGCAGACTTCAGCACACTGCCTCATTAAACATACCTGGTTTAGCTCATTAACTAATTAGCAAGGCCTTCCTGAACTGACTTCAGAGTGTAAACACTTCAACCCTGAAGGCCCCAGTGTGATGCGTCTGTTTTAGGCCACCAAAGGCTTTCAGTCTCAACTTTGCATTTTAATCCTTTAAGAAAGAGAATTAATTTTAAAAATTTACATCTAGCATAAAAATGTTTACATGCACAAGCTCCCATATATTTGCATTGACTTATCCTTGACTTCTTCGGATTCATGCTGCACTTTCACTGAAGCCTGGAGCCTCAAATCTGCTGGTGGTTCCACGCTCGAGGTTATGCTCCATGGGTGGCTATGCTTTTAGTACATTGGGTTTGCGATTACGGAATGAGCTTCCTAATAATCTAGAAAATAACTGATCTGTATCTCAAGACTTTTTTTTTATGAATTAATTTTGTTTTCTTCATTTCCTGTAAAGTGCCTTTAGTTGATGCTGTCCTGAAAGAGTGCTACGTAAATAAAACATATTATTATTATTATTATTATTATTTAGGATTATTTAGCTGGTGATTGCCCTACAAAGTTCCATAATTGCTTTAGGATGTTTTGACTCAGATCAGATGACACACCCAGATTCTACTCTAGATTTAACAACTGGCCAAGGAACTGAAAATCCAGTTGTTGTATTATGAAATAAAAAGCTGAACCAATGTGAAAGCAATAAAATCTATGTAAATATCCAATTACTTATGGCTTTAAATCCATGGATAATACTATTTACATAACTGTTTTCTTTATTTCCACTTACATTGTTATTTTAGATCATATTTGATGCCCATAATTGATTATATGACCTGCTGTGTTTTCAGACTCCGAGAGAGAACTGGAGGACAGTCATGGTCATCCACAGGCCAAAGGTCCAACTGTAAGTGCCCATTCACATTCAAATATGTTATTGTTTAATACTCAACATTTTTCAAAAATGTTCCTCATAATTCAGTGATTAAGGTGTAAATGATGTACACAGAGAGGTTCAGAGTGGGTTTGGTGTAAAAGTATTCAGTTCAGATGTCTTTACATTGGTGGTGATAGGAACCAGGTGTCGCCATGACTACAACAAAGATATAAACATTTTATTTACTATCAAGTTTTCTTTGGGGACTATGGGGACTAATACCTTGCATGTAATCCTCTACAATAAAATGTGTTTTAAAAAATGTTTTTTTAAAACCTTCGTAAACCTTCATAAAACAATGTCAGTGCATTCATATCCATATGTTGTGGTTGGTTAGTGTAGTAGGTAACATCTCTGTCTTCTATGCTGTACACTGGGGTTCAATGCCCCACCTGGGCAAGCACCCTACACTATGCCAAGAAAAGTCCTTGGGCAAGACTCCCAACACCATCTTCACCTCCCTGTGTAAAATAATCAAATTGTAAGTTGCTCTGGATACGAGCATCTGCCAAATGCAATAAATGTAAATATCCATTTCATGTAATAACTTCCTGCAAAGAAGCTTTCAGAGGCATTAAACTGCCTCAAATTTTCTTAAGAATGGAGAATTTCACGTTAAACCACCCTGAATTACTTTGTTCAAATCTGACCCATTTAATTATTGTTTATTATGAGTTTTGAAAATGTTTTGGTAGAATTTCCTGTACAATCCAATGGACATTGAAATATCTTCTTCTGTAAACAAACCAGTCCACTCTGATAGGTCATTACTTGCTACAGTCTAATGCTGAATCCATGTGGTTCCTGCCAAAGTAAGAAACAGGACATTGTGCAGCCCTGTGACCATCACAATGATGCACAAATAAAGGCCGCAAGACCGCAAATGCCCCAGAATGACCTTTCTGTTTGGTTCATGAACTGGAAAAAAAAAAGAGACTGGCCCCTAATCTTCAAAGACAGAACTGGTCTAATCTTGTATTTTGCATTTTCTTGTGTGTGTCTTTGAGCAGGTAAAAGATAAAAAGAGGTCCCCTCCCTCAAGCAGGCCTCCCTCTGCCCCTCAGCTCAGCCAGCACCACTGCATCTCTCCAGACGAGCAGGACAGCCCCGAAAGAGTCGTGAGTACCAATTACCATTTCAACTGTAATTTCCATTTCAACCAGCTTTAATCCACAAGTGTGGATGCAGCCACACATGAGAGAACCACCAACAACTCCCTGACACCAAACATGAGGGAGAAACAGTGAGAGAAACCAAGACTCAGAAGGAAAAAACTCACTAAAAGCATGAGAAAAAAACACTGAGAGGAAACAAGAATCAAAATGAAAACTTTCTAAGAGCATGATGAAGAACCACTGAGAGGAACCAAGGCTCTAAAGAACAAACTCCTTAAGAACATGATGGAGAAACATGAAAAAGAAGCAAGACTCAACAAGAGAAACTCCTGTTGCATGGGAAATAAACAATGAGCAGAATCCAGACTCAAAAGGACAAACTCCCTAAGAGCGTGAGGAAGAAACATGGCAAGGAACCAGGAAGAACCACTGAGAGGAACCAAAACTTAATGGAGAACCTCCCTACAAGCATGTTGAAAAAACAAGACGGAACCAAGACTCTGCAGGAGAAACTCCTTTTGCATGAGAAAGAACCACTGAAAAGTAGCACAACTCAAAAGGAAGAGCTCCCAAAGAACATGATGAAGAACCTCTGACAGGAACCAAGACATAAAAGGAGAACCCACCTTCATGTGGGCTGTACCAGATAGTGGAAAAAACAGGAATAGAGTGAGCACAGTGGTTTCCAACCCTGGACCCGAAGAACCCATGTTCTGCACACTTTAGATTGCCCCCCTAAACTACCTATTCCAGCTCTAGCAACACTTATTGATCAGTTGATTAGTGCAGGTGTTTTAAGCCAGGAAGCACCAAACTATGCATGGCTAAGGTTGAAAGCAACAATCTAAAGATTCTTAAGTTAAGTGATACTTTTTTAATCCAACAACAAGGGAAATTTAACCCATCCCCCAACCTTCCGGTCACAGGGCCAGCTCCCTAACCTCCAGCCCACAACTGCCCCTTATTGACAGATTTGTCATAGACAATGGCTGCATGTGTGACACCATTAATTTCAGTAAAATTCTGCTTGTCCATGTGATTTGTACAAAATAAATCTGTATGTTGACAACAGACAACTACATTTTGGTATCTCACAACTTTGTTTCAGGTTCAGAAGGAGAAACTCCATGCAGAACTAAAGCAGGTTCTAAGTCAAAAGAGAAGCCACCTGAAAGAGAGTCACTCAACACTTGAAGGGATGGATCCTCCAGAGAAGAATAGTGAATCTGTGGTAATCCTCTTTATACCGACGACCATTACATCAGCCAAACAATAGATCATACAGAACATCAAGAGCCAGCAAGGTGCTTTAAAGTGTAGAGATCACTGGGTTTGGCTTACCATCAGATTCAGATCCTTCTATTAATGCCCGTGTTCTGCTTAATGATGAAATTGCCCAACATCTTTCTCTGGATAAAACAGGCAGTTTTGTTAAAAATGTTTCTGCATAGATCTACAGTCACGCTAGACACTTGAATTTTGCATCACCTTGCAAAATAAGAAGACCAAGGCAGAATTACCAGAAGTCTATTGTCGTAAAAATATCATTCATTTTGCTGCAGTTAGTATAAAAACTTGCCAAAAGTAAAAATAATCCTACCAGATAATCATATAGTCACTTAGCCAAGAAGCCAAGATCACCATGCTGGATTAAACAGTCCCTCAGAGAACTGCCCTTTTCAAAAAGGTTCATGGAAGCTCTCTAAAGGGTTCCATCACTGTGGCAACCTGAGGAAGCCCAAAAAGGTGCCTTCAGTATCCTTTTATTTTAAGGTATAACCTAGCAGTTACCATGCTTGATAACTCACTTACCATAAACAGTAACAACACAAAAGTAAAAATCATCATCATCATCGTTAACCTCTTAGTTCAGGTAGGGTCGCAGTAGCAGTTGGGAGAGCAGAGAATCTCAGAATGCCCTGCCCTCCGCAACTTCCTCCCACTCATTCCCGGGGACCCCAAGCTTGAAGATGTAATCCCTCCAGGGGATCCAAGGACAACCCCAGGGGTTTTGTCCCGGTAGGCCGTGCGTGGTACACCCCCACATGGAGGTGTCCAGGGGGCATCTGAATCAGATGCCCAAACCACCTAAGCTGGCTCCTCTCAATGCGGAAGAGTAGCGGCTCTACTCTAAGCTCCTCCCAGATAACCAAACTCCTCATCCTATCAAATAGAGTGTAGCGGCCGTCCATTTCCATTTCCATTTCCATTTCCATTGCTTGTATTCGCGATCTCCTTCTTTCGATCATTTCCCACATTTCCCTCATGACCATAGGTCGGGATGTAGACCGACTGGTAAACATAATAATATATAATCCTGACTAAGTGTGTACCAAACAGTCTGTCTTTAATATGTTTATTTATAGCCAATGGGGATGAAATGTTTTGTTTAAACACTGCTTTTCAAAGACCTTCAGAGTTCAATGCAATCTAAGCGGTAACGCTATTGGTCGCAGGCACGGAGTTCACCAAAGTTGACATGAAATTTATTCATTCCAGACTTCAGCATTGTGAATTCCAATGGCATGAATGTAAATATACTGACTGGACCGTAAAGCGATACTTCAGTGAAAAATCAAATTTCCTTTCCTATCACAGTGTAGTCGATCAACTAAGTCATGTTTGGAGTCTACAGTTTCTTAAATTTGTACTGGATCTACAATGTTAATGTAGCTAAGAAGTAATGGAAGATTTCTAAAAAATGTGGCATGTCCATGTGGCAGAAACTACATAATCAGGTCTTTTAGAGATACTGAACAACACAGCTGTGTAAATGTATTGATATTGGATTTATCTGCAAACTGTCACATTAACAATTAAAACATTTTTAACAGTATTAATTATTAATGGGTGCAGGAAGAAGGCTGTGCATCAGAACTAGTGGAAGTGGTGGTGGAGACAGAGGCTGGAGCAGGAGCCAGTGGATACAGCGTTGTTGGTGGAGGGGAGAAGGGCATTTTTGTCAAAGATGTTCTGAAAGATTCCCCAGCAGCAAAGCAACTGAGCCTCCAAAAAGGTAAAAAGAACATACTATTAAGCAGGATTCAGCCATTTTATCTACTGTAGAAGTTCTACTGTTTACAATGCATGCTTTCTTTGAAGGCTGATAAAATAATATGCACATTTTCAAATATGTAGTCAAATTAAATGTTTAAGTGCATGTTTATGATCATTCCAAAAGACGCATCATAGAAAGCTTTGTTTGTCTGCAAGTTTGGTGGAACTATGAGTTACTCTCTGAATCACTGTGTGCCTTTATAGGAGATCAGCTGCTTAGTGCCAGGGTGTATTTTGATAACGTGAAATATGAGGATGCTCTGAAGATCCTTCAGTGTGCAGAACCTTACAAAGTGTCATTCTTCTTGAAGAGGACTGTACCTCAAACTGAAGTCAGCAGTCGTCCAGGTGCACCAAATGTTGAGATAAGAGGACCTAAGGCCAAGATGCAAAGAATGGTAAAGCCTTATTCTACACAAGGATACACTTTAATTATATGAATAAAATGTGTTTCTGCTGTGTTTCTCATGCATTTATGCTACCATGTTCCTGTGATGATTTTCACTTTGGAATACCTTCATGTTTTATTGCAGAGTGTCAAAAGTGTTAAACCGTTTAAAGCCAAAAAGAAAAGAGGAGGAAGATTTGGATTGAAAAGACTGAAAGAGAACAAGAAAGCACAAGATGGAGCAGAAATGGACATTGAGGGTTCACCAGCTAGAATTGACTTTACTCCAGTTGATGTGGAGTTTGCATTCCCAAAGTTTAGGCTGAAGAAACGTGGGAAAGCATCTGCAGAGGCATCAGCGCAACTAGAAGGAGTGGTCACCAGTGTAAGGCAGAAAAAGAAGATCAGATTTCCGAGGACAAAAGCAAAGTCCACTGCAGGAGGTGCTGTAGAAATTTCAACATCAGGAGGGGAGGCAGAGATAACTGGAGCAAAGCTTAAAGCAAAAGGAAAAGGGCCAAAGTTTGGAATGCATTTTCCTCAGACCAAAAAATCCAAAACAGACGCATCATTGGATTACACTGTTGCATTGAATGCTCCTGAGGCTAAACTTCCAAAACCTTCTGTGGAATTTGATTTCAGTTTGTCTAAACCCGAAGTGTATGTTAAGGGTAAGGTTGACCCTGAAGTGAAAGTACCCAAGGGGAATTTAGATGGCGCTGAGACCAAGATAAGGATGCCAAAGGTCAAACTGCCAAAGCTAAGACTCTCCCATCACTCAGATGAAGTTGACGGGGAGGCTGCCACAAAAACGGAAGCAAAATTAAAAATGCCAGCAATTGACATTAGTGTGCCAAATGTGGATGTGGATTTACATATTCCAAAGACCACAGAAACTGTTGATTTCAAAGATGTTGAAATTTGTGATCCAAATGTGAAAGGAATGAAAATCAGCATGCCAGATGTTGACATATCATTACCAAAACTAAGCCTAGACACAAAGCAAACATCTGGAGATGAGATAGATGGATACATGGCTAAAGGGCCCATCATTGGCATCCCAAAAGTTGACATTGCAATGCCCAGTATTGAGAAATCAGACATTAGTCTCCCATCAATAGACATCTCCATTCCAAAGATAACAGGAAAAGACACTGATGTTGAAGGACATACAAGTACAGGGGCAAAATTTGACATGCCAAAATTAGACATCTCCTTGCCAAAAATAACATCTCCTGAAAGCAAAATTAATATTGAAGGACTTAATGTCAGGGGGAAAGAATTTCACACGCCATCAATTGACTTATCATTGCCAAAAGGAAAGTTGAAGGGAGATGTTTCTCTTGAGGCAGATGCTGAAAAGGGTGGCAAGTTTCAAATGCCTCAAGTGGATCTTTCCTTTCCTAAAATGAACTTACCACAAGGTGAAATCAACATTGAAGGGCCTGAGGTTAAAGCTGGAAAATTTAGTATGCCATCTATTGACCTTTCACTGCCAAAGGGAAAAGGGGAAGGACATGTTGAGGTCAAGGGCTCTTCGGGAATGGAAGGAAAATTTAAGATGCCTGTCTCTCTACCAACAGTCAAATTACCACAGGGTGAAATCAGTGTTGAAGGACCTGACATGAAAGGTGGAAAATTCAGTATGCCATCTGTTGATATAGCATTATCAAAAGGAAAAATAGAAGGGTCTACTGAGTTTGAGGAAGGTCAAACTGGGAAAGGAGGAACATTCTACATGCCTCAAATTGATCTGTCTCTGCCAAAAATGAAATTGCCAGAAGGTGAAATTAGTGCTGAGAAGCCTGATATTAAAGGTGGCAAGTTTCGCTTGCCTTCTGTAGATTTGTCCCTTCCTAAAGGAAAAGTGGAATGCAACATTAACACTGAAGGCCATTCTGGAAAAGGAGGAAAGTTTAAAATTCCTGACATAGATCTGTCAGTTTCCAAATTTAAATCACCCCAGGGAGAAATCAATGTTGAAAGTCCTGAAATTACAGGTGGAAAATTTAGTATGCAATCAATTGATGTTTCACTGCCAAAGGGAAAAATTGAGGGAGACACTGATTTTGAGGCAAACGCTGGCAAAGGAAAGTTTCGCATGCCTCAGATTGATCTTTCATTACCGAGAGTTCAAGCCCCATCTGTTGATGTGAATGTAGAAGGCCCTGAAATCAAAAGTGGAAAATTCAGTATGCCATCTGTTGACATATCATTGCCTAAAGGAAAGATACAAGAAGATGTCAGTCTTGAGGCTGACATGAAAAAGGGAGAAAAGTTTACAATGCCCAAATTCAAAATTGGTTTGCCCCAAATGAAATCAACAGGTGGTGATATCAGCATTGAAGCACCTGATGTCAAGCCTGGGAAACTTGAAATGCCGTCCATTGACATTTCATTACCAAAAGGTAATGCTGAAGCAGAAACTGGCATTGAAGGACATTCTAGAAAAGGAGGAAAGTTTGAAATGCCAAACCTCAATATCTCCTTACCAAAAATCAAACTACCTGAAGGTCAAATCAATTTGGAAGGTCCTGAGATCAAAGGTGGCAAGTTTGACATGCACTCTCTTGATATCTCTGTACCAAAACCTAAGATACAGGGACACATCAGTCTTGAAGGAGACGACAAAAAGGAAGGCAAGTTTAAAATGCCCAAAATTGACATGTCTTTACCCCAATTCAAATCAACAGGAGGTGACATCAGTATTGAAGTACCCGATATCAAAGGTGGGAAGTTTCATATGCCACATGTGGATATTTCATTGCCAAAAGGAAAAGTAAAAGGAGGTGCTGATTTTGAAGGTGATGCTGGTAAAAGGGGACAGTTTCATATGCCCAATGTTGATTGTTCCCTACCAAAAATGGAATACCCAGAGGTAGATCTAAATGTTGAGTGGCCAAAAGGGGGAAAAGTTGGTTTGCCAACTATAGACCTTTCTCTGCCCCAAGGAAAAGTGGAGGGAGGTCTGGATGTTGGCCATTCTGGGAAAGGAGGAAAGTTTGATATGCCCAAATTTGATATAGCTCTCCCTAAGGTCAAGGCTCCTGAGATTGATATTTCCATGCCAAAGATGAAGTTACGAGAGAGTGAGGTTAGTGTTGAAGGCCCTGATGTCAAAACTGGGAAATTCGGCCTGCCATCCTTTGACATATCATTACCAAAAGGAAAGACTGAAGGAGAAATTGGCATTGAAGAACATTCTGGAAAAGGCGGAAAGTTTGAAATGCCAAAACTTGATATCTCCTTACCAAAAATGAAATTACCCGAAGGTGAAATCAATGTGGAAGGTCCTGACATCAAGGGTGGCAAGTTTCACATGCCCTCTGTTGATATTTCTCTACCAAAACCTACAATAGAGGGAGACATCAGTCTTGAAGGAGGGAAAGTTGATGTAGAAGCGCCTGATGTCAAAGGTGGAAAGTTTCATATGCCAGACATTGACATTTCATTGCCAAAAGGAAAAGTAAAGGGGGCTGCTGAGATTAAAGGTGATGCTGGTAAAGGGGGCAAGTTTCATATGCCCCAAATTGATCTTTCCCTACCAAGAAGGAAATCTCCAAAGATTGATATAAATGTTGAGGGGCCTAAAGGGGGAAAAGTTGGTTTGCCAACTGTAGAGCTTTCTCTGCCTCAAGGACAAATGGAGGGAGATCTCAATGCTGGACATTCTGGGAAAGGTGGAAAGTTTGAAATGCCCAAATTTGATATATCTCTCCCTAAGGTCAAGGCTCCTGAGGTGGATATTTCCTTGCCAAACATAAAATTACCAGAAGGGGATGTTAACATTGAAGGTCCTGATGTCAAAACTGGAAAATTCAGTCTGCCAGCCACTGACATATCATTATCAAAAGGAAAGGCTGAAGGGTATTCAGGCAAAGCAGGAAAGTTTGAAATGCCAAAACTTGATATCTCCTTACCTAAAATGAAATTACCTGAAGGTGAAATCAATGTGGAAGGTCCTGACATCAAGGGTGGCAAGTTTCACATGCCCTCTGTTGATATTTCTCTAACAAAACCTACGATAGAGGGAGACATCAGTCTTGAAGGACGGAAAGTTGATGTAGAAGCGCTTGATGTCAAAGGTGGAAAGTTTCATATGCCAGACATTGACATTTCATTGCCAAAAGGAAAAGTAAAGGGGGCTGCTGAGCTTAAAGGTGATGCTGGTAAAGGGGGCAAGTTTCATATGCCCCAAGTTGATCTTTCCCTACCAAGAATGAAATCTCCAAAGATTGATATAAATGTTGAGGGGCCTAAAGGGGGAAAAGTTGGTTTGCCAACTGTAGAGTTTTCTCTGCCTCAAGGACAAATGGAGGGAGATCTCAATGCTGGACTTTCTGGGAAAGGTGGAAAGTTTGAAATGCCCAAATTTGATATATCTCTCCCTAAGGTCAAGGCTCCTGAAGTTGATATTTCCATGCCAAAAATCAAGTTACCAGAGGGTGAGGTTAAAGTTGAAGGTCCTGACTTCAAAACTGGAAAATTCAGCTTGCCATCCATTGATATATCATTACCTAAAGGAAAGGCTGAAGGAGAAATTGGCATTGAAGGCCATTCAGGCAAAAGAGGAAAGTTTGAAATGCCAAAACTTGATATCTCCTTACCTAAAATGAAATTACCCGAGGGTGAAATCAATGTGGAAGGTCCTGACATCAAGGGTGGCAAGTTTCACATGCCCTCTGTTGATATTTCTCTACCAAAACCTACTATAGAGGGAGACATCAGTCTTGAAGGAGGGAAAGTTGACGTAGAAGCGCCTGATGTCAAAGGTGGAAAGTTTCATATGCCAGACATTGACATTTCATTGCCAAAAGGAAAAGTAAAGGGGGCTGCTGAGCTTAAAGGTGATGCTGGTAAAGGGGGCAAGTTTCATATGCCCCAAATTGATCTTTCCCTACCAAGAAGGAAATCTCCAAAGATTGATATAAATGTTGAGGGGCCTAAAGGGGGAAAAGTTGGCTTGCCAACTGTAGAGCTTTCTCTGCCTCAAGGACAAATGGAGGGAGATCTCAATGCTGGACATTCTGGGAAAGGTGGAAAGTTTGAAATGCCTAAATTTGATATATCTCTCCCTAAGGTCAAGGCTCCTGAGGTGGATATTTCCTTGCCAAAGATGAAATTACCAGAAGGGGATGTTAACATTGAAGGTTCTGATGTCAAAACTGGAAAATTCAATCTGCCATCCTTTGACATATCATTACCTAAAGGAAAGGCTGAAGGAGAAATTGGCATTGAAGGACATTCAGGCAAAGCAGGAAAGTTTGAAATGCCAAAACTTGATATCTCCTTACCAAAAATGAAATTACCCGAAGGTGAAATCAATGTGGAAGGTCCTGACATCAAGGGTGGCAAGTTTCACATGCCCTCTGTTGATATTTCTCTACCAAAACCTACAATAGAGGGAGACATCAGTCTTGAAGGAGGGAAAGTTGACGTAGAAGCGCCTGATGTCAAAGGTGGAAAGTTTCATATGCCAGACATTGACATTTCATTGCCAAAAGGAAAAGTAAAGGGGGCTGCTGAGCTTAAAGGTGATGCTGGAAAAGGAGGCAAGTTTCATATGCCCCAAATAGATCTTTCCCTACCAAGAATGAAATCTCCAAAGATCGATATAAATGTTGAGGGGCCTAAAGGGGGAAAAGTTGGTTTGCCAACTGTAGAGCTTTCTCTGCCTCAAGGACAAATGGAAGGAGATCTCAATGCTGGACATTCTGGGAAAGGTGGAAAGTTTGAAATGCCCAAGTTTGATATATCTCTCCCTAAGGTCAAGGCTCCTGAGGTGGATATTTCCTTGCCAAAGATGAAATTACCAGAAGGGCATGTTAACATTGAAGGTCCTGATGTCAAAACTGGAAAATTCAATCTGCCATCCTTTGACATATCATTCCCTAAAGGAAAGGCTGAAGGAGAAATTGGCATTGAAGGACATTCAGGCAAAGCAGGAAAGTTTGAAATGCCAAAACTTGATATCTCCTTACCAAAAATGAAATTACCCGAGGGTGAAATCAATGTGGAAGGTCCTGACATCAAGGGTGGCAAGTTTCACATGCCCTCTGTTGATATTTCTCTACCAAAACCTGCAATAGAGGGAGACATCAGTCTTGAAGGAGGGAAAGTTGACGTAGAAGCGCCTGATGTCAAAGGTGGAAAGTTTCATATGCCAGACATTGACATTTCATTGCCAAAAGGAAAAGTAAAGGGGGCTGCTGAGCTTAAAGGTGATGCTGGAAAAGCAGGCAAGTTTCATATGCCCCAACTAGATCTTTCCCTACCAAGAATGAAATCTCCAAAGATTGATATAAATGTTGAGGGGCCTAAAGGGGGAAAAGTTGGTTTGCCAACTGTAGAGCTTTCTCTGCCTCAAGGACAAATGGAGGGAGATCTCAATGCTGGACATTCTGGGAAAGGTGGAAAGTTTGAAATGCCCAAATTTGATATATCTCTCCCTAAGGTCAAGGCTCCTGAAGTTGATATTTCCATGCCAAAAATCAAGTTACCAGAGGGTGAGGTTAAAGTTGAAGGTCCTGATTTCAAAACTGGAAAATTCAGCCTGCCATCCATTGACATATCATTACCTAAAGGAAAGGCTGAAGGAGAAATTGGCATTGAAGGCCATTCAGGCAAAAGAGGAAAGTTTGAAATGCCAAAACTTGATATCTCCTTACCTAAAATGAAATTACCCGAGGGTGAAATCAATGTGGAAGGTCCTGACATCAAGGGTGGCAAGTTTCACATGCCCTCTGTTGATATTTCTCTACCAAAACCTACTATAGAGGGAGACATCAGTCTTGAAGGAGGGAAAGTTGACGTAGAAGCGCCTGATGTCAAAGGTGGAAAGTTTCATATGCCAGACATTGACATTTCATTGCCAAAAGGAAAAGTAAAGGGGGCTGCTGAGATTAAAGGTGATGCTGGTAAAGGGGGCAAGTTTCATATGCCCCAATTTGATCTTTCCCTACCAAGAAGGAAATCTCCAAAGATTGATATAAATGTTGAGGGGCCTAAAGGGGGAAAAGTTGGCTTGCCAACTGTAGAGCTTTCTCTGCCTCAAGGACAAATGGAGGGAGATCTCAATGCTGGACATTCTGGGAAAGGTGGAAAGTTTGAAATGCCTAAATTTGATATATCTCTCCCTAAGGTCAAGGCTCCTGAGGTGGATATTTCCTACCCAAAGATGAAATTACCAGAAGGGGATGTTAACATTGAAGGTTCTGATGTCAAAACTGGAAAATTCAATCTGCCATCCTTTGACATATCATTACCTAAAGGAAAGGCTGAAGGAGAAATTGGCATTGAAGGACATTCAGGCAAAGCAGGAAAGTTTGAAATGCCAAAACTTGATATCTCCTTACCAAAAATGAAATTACCCGAAGGTGAAATCAATGTGGAAGGTCCTGACATCAAGGGTGGCAAGTTTCACATGCCCTCTGTTGATATTTCTCTACCAAAACCTACAATAGAGGGAGACATCAGTCTTGAAGGAGGGAAAGTTGACGTAGAAGCGCCTGATGTCAAAGGTGGAAAGTTTCATATGCCAGACATTGACATTTCATTGCCGAAAGGAAAAGTAAAGGGGGCTGCTGAGCTTAAAGGTGATGCTGGTAAAGGGGGCAAGTTTCATATGCCCCAAATAGATCTATCCCTACCAAGAATGAAATCTCCAAAGATTGATATAAATGTTGAGGGGCCTAAAGGGGGAAAAGTTGGTTTGCCAACTGTAGAGCTTTCTCTGCCTCAAGGACAAATGGAGGGAGATCTCAATGCTGGACATTCTGGGAAAGGTGGAAAGTTTGAAATGCCCAAATTTGATATATCTCTCCCTAAGGTCAAGGCTCCTGAAGTTGATATTTCCATGCCAAAAATCAAGTTACCAGAGGGTGAGGTTAAAGTTGAAGGTCTTGATTTCAAAACTGGAAAATTCAGCCTGCCATCCATTGACATATCATTACCTAAAGGAAAGGCTGAAGGAGAAATTGGCATTGAAGGCCATTCAGGCAAAAGAGGAAAGTTTGAAATGCCAAAACTTGATATCTCCTTACCTAAAATGAAATTACCCGAGGGTGAAATCAATGTGGAAGGTCCTGACATCAAGGGTGGCAAGTTTCACATGCCCTCTGTTGATATTTCTCTACCAAAACCTACTATAGAGGGAGACATCAGCCTTGAAGGAGGGAAAGTTGACGTAGAAGCGCCTGATGTCAAAGGTGGAAAGTTTCATATGCCAGACATTGACATTTCATTGCCAAAAGGAAAAGTAAAGGGGGCTGCTGAGCTTAAAGGTGATGCTGGGAAAGGGGGCAAGTTTCATATGCCCCAAATAGATCTATCCCTACCAAGAATGAAATCTCCAAAGATTGATATAAATGTTGAGGGGCCTAAAGGGGGTGAAGTTGGCTTGCCAACTGTAGAGCTTTCCCTGCCTCAAGGACAAATGGAGGGAGATCTCAATGCTGGACATTCTGGGAAAGGTGGAAAGTTTGAAATGCCCAAATTTGATATATCTCTCCCTAAGGTCAAGGCTCCTGAAGTTGATATTTCCAAATCAAAAATCAAGTTACCAGAGGGTGAGGTTAAAGTTGAAGGTCCTGACTTCAAAACTGGAAAATTCAGCTTGCCATCCATTGACTTAACATTACCTAAAGGAAAGGCTGAAGGAGAAATTGGCATTGAAGGCCATTCAGGCAAAAGAGGAAAGTTTGAAATGCCAAAACTTGATATGTCCTTACCTAAAATGAAATTACCCGAGGGTGAAATCAATGTGGAAGGTCCTGACATCAAGGGTGGCAAGTTTCACATGCCCTCTGTTGATATTTCTCTAACAAAACCTACGATAGAGGGAGACATCAGTCTTGAAGGAGGGAAAGTTGATGTAGAAGGGCCTGATGTCAAAGGTGGAAAGTTTCATATGCCAGACATTGACATCTCATTGCCAAAAGGAAAAGTAAAGGGGGCTGCTGAGCTTAAAGGTGATGCTGGGAAAGGGGGCAAGTTTCATATGCCCCAAGTTGATCTTTCCCTACCAAGAATGAAATCTCCAAAGACGGATATAAATGTTGAGGGGCCTAAGGGGGGAAAAGTTGGTATCCCAACTGTAGAGCTTTTTCTGCCACAAGGAAAATTGAAGGGTGATTATGATGCTGGATATTCAGGGAAAGGGGGAACGTTTGAAATGCCCAAATTTGACATATCTCTCCCTAAGGTCAAGGCTCCTGAAGTTGATATTTCCATACCAAAAATCAAGTTACCAGAGGGTGAGGTTAATGTTGAATATCCTGATGTCAAAACTGGAAAATTCAGCTTGCCATCCATTGACATATCATTCCTGAAAGGAAAGGCTGAAGGAGAAATTTACATTGAGGGACATTCTCGGAAAGGAGGAAAAATTGAAATGCCAAAACTTGATATCTCCTTACCAAAACTGACATTACCTGAAGGTCAAATTAAAATCGAAGGGCCAGACATGAAAGGTAAAAATGTGCCTGACATCAGTGTTAGTGGAGGCACAGGTGGAAATATAAAGCTGCCAGCTGTGAAGCTACCAACGGTTGACATTTCAGCACCCCGAGTTGACCTTGAGTTTGGCCTTCCAAAAACAAAAAGCAGTGACAGAGAGCATATTCATCTTCTGAAAGCTGAAGGCAGTACACCATCATCTGGTGTAAGTTTTGAAGTTCCAGATGTGACTCTAAAAATACCAAAAACATCACTTCCTAAATTTGGTGGAAAATTTAAAAGTAGAGAAGTAGAAATTCCTGGCTTGTCTGCTGATTTGGATGTGGAGAGATGCTCCCCATCTGTAGAGATTGATACTGATGTAAAAATAAAAGGTAAAATGAAGAAGCCGAAAATCAAAATGCCCTCTTTTGGTATCTCCAAAAAGGATGGAAATGTAAGTGGACCAGAATTTGAAATGAAGATGAAAATGGGAGAAGGGGATATTACAAAACCAGAAATCAAAGTGCAAAGTCCTGAAGACAAAGCTAAATACAAACTAAAACTACCTAAATTTAAGATGCCTAAAATAAAACTTCCAGAAGCGAATGTGGATGTTTCACTTAATGTGGATAGAGAGATCAAAGGTGACTTCAAAGCTTCATCCTTGGACACAAAAGGAAAGATAAAAATGCCATCAGTTGAGATATGCTTGCCATCAGCAAATATACCAGAACGTGAGGCATTGCTACCAAAAACTGAGGTTGATGTGTCTGAAGCGGATATCTCGGGTTATGAGGGTAGCTTAAAAATTCCAAAGATGCCAACTATTGATATATCAGTACCAAAGGTTGATTTGGATGTTGCCTTACCAAAGGTAAAACATGATGTGTCAGTTGACTCCAGTTTTTCTGATATCAACATTGAAATTGATAAACTAAAGATGCCACATATAAAAATGCCAAAAGTAGACATATCATTACCTGAAGGGAGAACAGGGGGCATTGACACACCAGAACTGGAGGTAGAAGGCAAAGGTGGCAAGTTCAAGATGCCAAAAATTACAGTGCCAACTGTGGACATATCAATACCCCATGGGAAAAAGGGAGATGTGGATAAAGGTGGGAAATTCAAAATACCTGATGTTCAAATGCCTAAAATAGATATTTCACTACCTCACAGCAAAGTAGGCATAGATACTTTAGATCTAGAAACTGGAGGACATGGTGGCAAGTTCAAGATGCCAAAAATGACAATGCCAGCAGTGGACATATCACTGCCCCATGGAAAAACAGATGTGGATACCTCCGGCTTGGAAATGGAAGGAAAAGGTGGGAAATTCAAGATACCTGATGTTAAAGTGCCTAAAATAGATATTTCACTACCCCATGGCAAAGTAGACATAGATACACCAGATCTGGAAACTGATGGACAAGGTGGCAAATTCAAGATGCCAAACATTTCAATGCCTACAGTGGACATATCACTGCCCAAAGGCAACAAAGAAGAAATGAGTGCTCCAGAACTAAAAGTAGAAGCGGAAGCAAAAGGTGGAAAGTTCACAATGCCCAAAATCACAATGCCAACTGTGAACATTTCTATGCCCCATGGACGTATGGGTCATGGACACTTCAGTCCTCCAGAACTGGATGCTGATGGAAAGGGTGGAGCATTCAAGATGCCAAAGGTTGACCTACATATTCCAAAAGGTAAAACAGGAGACATTGATACACCACAACTGGAAGTTCAAGGAGGTATATTCAAAATGCCCAACATTAAAATGCCAAAAATAGATATATCCCTACCTGAAGGAAAAGCAGGAAACATTGATGTGCCAGAGGTTGAGGGACAAGGAGGAAAATTCAGCATGCCAAAAATCATAATGCCAACCATTGACATATCTGTACCAACAGGCAACACAGGAGAGCTGGAAGTTGGAGGCAGTGGAAAATTCAAGATGCCAGAGGTGGATATTTCATTACCGAAAGAAATAAAAGGAGAAATACAATTGCCTGAAGTGGAAGCTGAGGGAAGACCAAGCAAATTCAAGCTGCCTGATGTTAAAATGCCTAAAATAGATATTTCATTGCCTCATGGTAAAGCAGATATTGATAATCCAGATTTGGAAATGGAATGTGGGAAATTTAAGATGCCAAATGTTACAATGCCACAAGTAGACATATCACTGCCCAAAGGGAAAAAAGGAGAAATTAGTGGTCCAGATTTCAATGGTGAGGGAGGTGGAAAATTAAGGAGGCCAGACATTAAAATGCCACAAGTAGATATTTCACTACCAAAGGGAAAAACAGCTGATATTGATGCACCAGAACTGGAGCTTGTGGGGCAAGATGGGAAATTCAGGATGCCAAAAATTACAATGCCAGCAGCAGAAATATCACCACTCAAAGGTAAATCTGGAGCACTTGATGCTTCAGAAGTAGAAATTGATGTTAAAGGTGGGAAATTCAAGTTGCCTGATGTTAAAATGCCTGAGATAAAAATGCCTAAGGTGGATATATCTTTAGCTCAAGGAACAACAGATGATGAAATCACAGGAGATGGTAAATTCAAGATGACAGACATTAAATTACCAACAGTAGACATCTCTGTGCCTAAAGGAATATCTGGAGATGCAAATGCATCATGTCCTGCTAGTGATATTGTCACTGGCCAAGCCAAAGTGGGAGAAGAAGGTAAATTTAAAATGAAAATGCCAAAAATATCTATAGAGGCCCTAAAAGGGCATCTAGAATTGGATGTTGGCTTATCAAAGGATGGAGAAATGGAAAGAAAGAAGAATGAGCTGACAGACATTGACCTTAGCTCAACTCCAACTAAGGGAAAAGTAAAGGGGCCAAAAGTGAAGGGTACAAAGTTCAACATTGGAATGCCAAAAGTTAAGTCTTCTGGACTAGAGACAGACATAAGTAAGTCAGGAAAAGTTGATGCAGGGATTGGCGGAGGAGTCAAGATTAAGAAGTCTAAAGAAGAGGTTGATGTGGACATAGAGGGAGGTCAGGAATCATCCTCAAAACTCTCTAAAATCAAACTGCCTGAAGTAGAGATCTGTGGTCCTACCATAAAGAGCAAAGGCCAAGGAAAATCAGCATCTTCACAACCCACTGTTGAAGATGCTGATCCAGGCCATGGCTTCTTGTTGCCTAATATTGAAATAAAAGCACAAAAGTTTGCAGAATTAGATTTTGATATTGGGGCTACTCAAGATGGCACAGGTGATGATAAAGAGGACACAAAGATGAGTACCACAGTCAAAATACCAAAGTTTGGTGTGGCTCTGCCTTCTTTAAGTGCACCTGAAGCCAAACTCAACATCAAATCACCAAAGTCCAAGGGGTACTCAATCATCACAGGTCCTGAAGTGGAGTATGAGGCCCCTCCTATGCCAAAAGTAAAGAAAGCAGTATTTGTTTTGGTTAATTCCCAAGCAGAAGACTCTGCTGTAACTGGTAAAGCAAGTGCAGAGGCTGGAAAAGGCCCAAAGCTCCAACTGAAGCCAAGTTTTGGAAAGTCACATTCAAAAGGTAAAGGGACAGCTATGAATGGTGACGAAGAGGACATGGAAACAGAAGGAAAGTCAAAGACAAGCAAATTCAAGTTGCCCAAAGTTGAATTTTCCCCAGTAAAAACAGGGGCATATGATGCAGATGATCCTAATGTAAATGGCGACAAAGATGACAAAGCAATGTTTGGAAAGCTGAAGTTTCCCAAAGTTGAGTTTACCTCACCATACTCCAAAGATGCGACTGAAGAGGGAGACCCAGAGATAGGCATGAAACTAGGCAAGAAGGACACTTCAGGAGATGACAAAGATGCTAAAGGATCCAAGACTAAATCAGGAAAGATGTCATTTCCAGGCTTCAGGAAGAAAACAACAAAGCACGAAGAGGAGACTGAGAGCAACATCATAGTGTCCTCAAAAGCCAGAACAGAAATGTTAGCAGAACGGGAGGAGTCAGAATCCCCAATTCAAAGGGTTTCAACTGGTCTTCTCTCAGGGAAGACCTCTGACCAAAGAGAAATGGATTCTGAGGGATATGGCAGAAGCAGAAGGCAAGAAGGGGAAGAAACAGAGGAGGCAACTTGGTTTAAATTACCTACAGTCACTCTTAGCCCTCAGTCCACTAGCACCGTGAAAATCACACCAGAGGGCTCTCCAAAGGAAAGCAGATTCTACAGTGAAGAAGCTTCTGGAGGTTTCTACATGAAAATGCCAAAGATAGAGTTCTCCACTCAGGAATCTTCATCAGAGCATACGGTCACCACAACGGAGGAAGGGACACTTACTGTAGTGACTAAAATGTCAAAATATATGGTGACCGAATCAAAAAGTAGCAGCTCAACGACACACTGGAGTCAGTGAATTTCGGGGAGATGGGTGTTATATGTTTTTATATGTGACTGTGTTGTAGTTTTATTCAGTTTTAAACTATTTATTTTTATTCTGAAAATCAAGAGCTTTTCTGGCATAGAAATAAAACTATTTATTGTAGGAGAGTTTTATTTTGATATATTTGCCACTTACCACAAACAGTTTTGGTAAACCTGTAAAGATAGTAGGTCTTCACACTTTCACATAGAACAGTTGTTGTAGATAATATAAATACATACACAAATGGGTGGGATTTCAACAATTCTCATGATTTTCAGAGGTGTTATATTCAGCTTAATCTGACTTAAGGCAGTTTGAATACACTTGCCGTTTTTACGACTCTTTTTTTTTTTGAAGTTTCAGACTGGAATGCAAGTTCCTGTGCCTTTTTTCTATTGACGCTAAACATTATGGCTGTACCTTATTGAAGTAGAAAGACTGTTCAAGACTTTTTTCATACTTATTCACACAACATGTACATATAAACTGATAAAATTAACCTGTAGTGCAGAATGTGGTATTTAATTCAAGAATTAAGCTTAATGAATGAGCCGTTTTGGTGGTTGAATGCATTAAAATGTGAAACTGTACAATGACAGCATTTCTGTGTTGAAAGGAATATTTTGAGTTGTTGTGAGTGTGAAATTCTCTGGCATATTTTTCATTAACTCCTGCATTGAGGATGAATTAGTTTAAAATGAGCAGCTAGCAATATTACTGTATAGTTTTTGTTTGTGTTGGTTTTTTTAAGGGTTTGCAGTACTGATGAGCATGTCAGAATTTTTATTCTTTTGAAACACAATGTCTCAATTGGATGAAACAAAAAGAAATAAAAACAGTTGGTAACTGCTGCTAGCTTGTTCTTCTATGATTATTGTTCCTGTCTGAATAATCATTATATATCTGTATAATCATTCAATCCTGTTATAGAGAAACCCCAAAGTTGGATAAGAAGTAAAAGAGCAGCTGTAGTCAAGTCTCAAACTACAGTGCAACCTCAATAATCATTTCAAAATAGATCCTACCTGCAAAATTTGGACCCACCTCTCTTAGTTACTGTTGCTATGTCCATCAAACTTTTAGCTTAGGCTGCTTGGCAGCATATGTAGCACTTGTGCTAAAAGACTAGAAAGTTCAGTGGCAAGAAAAAACATTATAAGGACATTGAAAAGAACATCTGAAACACTTCATTATTCAAAGATAAACTGGTTTTACAAGGTGTTCAGAACTCAGTAGCAGTAATGCTGACCAATCAGTGCTGTAATGCCTGCCCTGACCTGCTAGGTCTGATGAAAGGTGATATAGATCAGGTAGAACCAGAGAACTTGCAGGGAGGAGAATTCCCACTTTGCAATGTCTTCCAGATTTCTCAGACGCTAAGGGGCGCTCCTGAGTGAGTCCAGAGTGAATGGGTTGATATGGAGCATCTGAGCAAAATCATAGTTTATAAACTCTGAGACATTTTAATGTAAAATAATTCTTTAATTTCCTGAACAGCATAAAACATTTTAACATCGCTGTTATATTTAAGAGCTTTTAAACTCGAGTTATAGGAATTTAAAACGTTACCTCATATACATTCATGATGTCACTGAGCACGAACAGCCAATGATCATCCCACTCTAGCAGTAAAGCCCCGCCTCCTGCTGCCCAAAACCCATTTACTGTAGAAATGGAAATAGATCGGTGAGTTTTCTCTGCTTATTTAGTGAAATCCAGCCTCTTACTTTCTGAAATTAAAGTTCTGAGTGATTAGAAACTATTTTAACTTCTCGTTTTTAACCATTGAGCTCCATTCAGTCCCATTCATTGAGAGCTCACTCGTGGGCACCCTCTGCTGTTCAGCAGGCCTGTTTTTGATACAACGGGGGAAATAGAAAGTGGCCAGGCTCTTCATAAACCAGCTCTGGTAGAACTCCAGCAGCACTGCTGTGTCTGATCCACTTATACCAGTGTAACACACAGTTGAGTCCTATAGAAGCTGAATTAGTTTTAAATGGGGAGGCGCAATAATTTGAGTGATTACTGATGAGATCTGTGACTTTAACCCAGTAGGAAACATGCCAGTATGCCATGTCAGCAGTGTTCATTCTGCAGAATAACAATTCCAGAGTGAATTACCTTCTCTAGTTCACTCAGAGCTACAGAGGATAAAGGGAGGCACTGTTTTCCATGAACCTGAAGTGGGTGTTGAAGTGGGCAAGATTTGAACAAGCTGTTGGTGAAAAGAAGCTGATTTCAACTTCATGGAGGGTTGAAAGGCCTTGTATGAGGACGTTTCTGTGTTAACATTATTGTATTGACATGTAACATTAACTTATTCTTGCTGCTTAACAAAACCGACAGGTCAGTGTTTTGTCTCATTTTCTAATGTTTGTGATAGCAAATCACAGCTACTGGACCATTTAAAGTGGAACGAGAACATTCAAACAAGAAGCTGCGGATGAAGAAGCTAAAGTCAGCCTCGTTGGAGCGGTTTGCAGCTGAGTGTGAAGCGGTTGGTATGAACATCAGCACCTCCAAGTCTGAGTCCATGGTCTTGGCCCAGAAAAGGATGGCATGCTCATTCCAGGTAAGGGGAAAGGACCTGCCCCAGGTGGAGGAGTTTAAGTATCTTGGGGTCTTGTTCACGAGTGATGGGAAGAGGGATCGTGAGATCGGCCGTAGGCTGGGACAGGTGGCAGCAGTAATGCGGTCACTGTACCGGACTGTAGTGGTGAAGAGGGAGTTGAGCCAAAAGGCGAAGCTCTCTGTTTACAGGTTGATCTACATCCCAACCTTCACCTATGGTCATGAGCTGTGGGTAATGACCGAAAGAACGAGATCGCGAATACAAGCGGCGGAAATGAGCTTTCTTCATCGGGTGGCGGGCTACACACTATGCGATAGAGTGAGGAGCTCGGTCATCTGGGAGGAGCTCAGAGTACAGCCGCTACTCCTCCGCATTGAGAGGAGCCAGCTGAGGTGGTTTGGGTATCTGATCCGGATGCCCCCTGGACGCCTCCCGGTGGGGGTGTTCCAGGCACGGCCTACCGGGGTCGTCCTAGGACCCGCTGGAGGGATTATATCTCCAAGTTGGCCTGGGAGCGGCTTGGGGTCCCCGGGAATGAGCTGGAGGAAGTTGCGGGGGACAGGGTCATCTGGGATTCTCTGCTCTCCCAACTGGTACCACGACCCTATCTGGATTAGTGGTCAACGACAATGATGATGACATTTGGGACTTTCAACTAACATTGGACTGTAGAATAATGACTCTATGAGTGACTCTATACCTTATGTTTATTTTATTAAAACTACTAAACCTAAATTGTCACTACCAGAACAATCATAACACTAATGAAACTTTTGCATCTTTTACAAATGTTATATTGGTGATTGTTTCAGCAACAATTTAAACTCATTTTGAGCAGAACTCACAAAAGCAGCCAGTTCATGACCAGCAAACACAGCTTTAAACAGCTGTTCACACATAAAATCATCATATTTTACATTAGAACACTAAAAAGTACTGAACTGCAAAAATTCCATTACAGAGCGGCAGTTTGAGAACGATACTGTCCAGACTGACAGTTTGAGAAAAGATACTGTCCAGACTGGCAGTTTGAGAAAGATACTGTAATTCCACTATTTCAGGAATATCGCTCTCAGAAAGTAGGATGAGATTATATAATGGATGGAACGCAGTGATCCACACTTCCGCCTGTGTGATGTTTATGGTTAGATATGGTCGTGTGATCAATAAGGCCCAGAGAACCAGCTGATGTGTTTGTTTTCCCTCTGGTTTTATATTAAGCTTATTTCATTTAATAGTCTATTCAGTGGGTCTGAACTTTATGTAGTAGTTATTTATTTAAAGTTATGGTTAAAACTTTGTAGCTATCAGAATCAGAATACTTTATTGATCCCAGAGGGAAATTGCAGTTATTACATTTGCAAGAAATTTGCAATATGTACACGTTTAAATTCTTACGAATACAGTAGTGCCAGTGACTGTGATAATAAATATGAAACACTGTATGAAGCAGTTCAAGTTATTGCACACATAAAAAATACATAATTATTATTATTACACATATGAATAGTACAATTTAGTATGGGTATTGCAAAGATGAAATTCAGTAACTGTGATTTGACTGGCTGATTTATACGGGATATAGGATCTGTGTATTTACCCCAAATAGACCACTTTAATCGTGCCTATATTAGGAACTCCGGGTCTGAGCTCCATTTCTCTATGGCCAGAACATGGATATATATCCCTAGATGCCGTGTTGTCTGTTGTTCTCTATCTGAGGCGATACATCTGAGTGTCCGCCGTTCTAGCATTCCTTAATCCGTGTAGATATTTATAATATATTAACGTTAGAATCTTCTTACACTAAGCTAAAGTTACCTTCTTATTTGGTGGCATTGGTTGAGTTTCCCATTCCACCTTAAATGGTCCAGCACTTACTTTGTAATGCTTGAAGCTCCACCATTTAATGTGGAACGGGAAACTCAGCCTATGTCGGGAAATAAGAAGCTTTTTTCAGCTTCGTCCTTCTTACTGTGTTTTGGGGGGTTTGTTTTATTTTTGTGTATTAATATTAGAAGTTAGATATTAGATTCACATTAACGGATTTGCTGATGTCTGTGGAATAATGTTTCTACTTGTGCTAAACTCGGTTTTTAATGTCAGGTGTAGACTGAACACTTTCCTGCTGGTTCTGATGGCTAAATAGCATGATGAGTTATTGAAGAAATACATTGATGGCATTTGGCAGATGCTCTTATCCAGAGCGACTTACAATTTGATCATTTTAAACAGGGGGGTGAAGGTAGTGTTAGGAATCTTGCCCAAGAACTCCTATTGGTATAGTGTAGAGTGTTTGCCAAGGCAGGGATTGAACCCCAGTCTATAGTATGGAAGGCAGAGATGTTGCCCACTACACTAAACCACAATAATAAGCAGATAAAAGCTACAGAGAGCAGTGTGTGCATTTATCTGTGTCTGAGGACTATAAAAAAAAAAATCAGTTGAGTAGTAAGGAAGTCATGGCCGATTTAATCCTGAGACTTTTCGTCTGTCAATACAAGTGAACCTGTTCACAAGCAGATCTTGACCTCTCCAACATGGAGGACGCTTAGACGTATCGCCCAAGATAGAGAACAACAGACAATGCAGCATCTAGGAATGGAAATCTATTTTCTAGCCATAGACAAATGGAGCTTAGACCCATCATCATCATCATCATCATTGCCCGCTAGTCCAAACAGGGTTGGGAGAGCAGAGAATCCCAGAAGACCCTGTCCCCCGCATCTTCCTCCAGCTCATTCCCGGGGACCCCAAGCCGCTCCCAGGCCAACTTGGAGACATAATCCCTCCAGCAGGTCCTAGGGCGGCCCTGGGGTCTTGTCCCAGTAGGCTGTGCCTGGAACACCCCCACCGGGAGGCGTCCAGGGGGCATCCGGATCAGATGCCCAAACCACCTCAACTGGCTCCTCTCAATGCGGAGGAGTAGCGGCTCTACTCTGAGCTCCTTCCGGATGACCGAGCTTCTCACTCTATCGCAGAGCGTGTAGCCCGCCACCCGACGAAGAAAGCTAATTTCCGCCGCTTGTATTCGCGATCTCGTTCTTTCGGTCATTACCCACAGCTCATGACCATAGGTGAGGGTTGGGATGTAGATCGACCGGTAAACAGAGAGCTTCGCCTTTTGGCTCAACTCCCTCTTCACCAATACAGTCTGGTACAGTGACCGCATTACTGCTGCCGCCTGTCCCAGCCTACGGCCGATCTCACGATCCCTCTTCCCATCACTCGTGAACAAGACCCCAAGATACTTAAACTCCTCCACCTGGGGCAGGTCCTTTCCCCTTACCTGGAGTGGGCATGCCATCCTTTTCCGGGCCAAGACCATGGACTCAGACTTGGAGGTGCTGATCCGCATACCAACCGCTTCACACTCAGCTGCAAACCGCTCCAGCGAGCGTTGGAGGCATCCATGTGATTCCGCCAAAAGAACAACATCATCTGCAAATAGCAGAGACGCCACCCTCCGGCCTCCACACATAATGCCCTCCTGACCCCCGGCTACGCCCGGACACTCTGTCCATGAATATCACGAACAAGAGTGGAGACAGAGCACAACCCTGGCGAAGTCCAACGCTAACCCTGAAAGAGTCTGACTTAATGCCGAGTTAATCCCAGAGGATTAATGCCGAGATACTCCCAGAGGACCTCCCACAAGATATCTCGAGGAACACGGTCATAAGCCTTCTCCAAGTCCACAAAACACATGTAGACTGGGTTGGCAAACTCCCATGCCCCCTCAACAATCTGTGAGAGGGTGAAAAGCTGATCCATTGTTCCACGGCCGGGACGGAATCCACATTGTTCCTCCTCAATCTGAGGTTCAACTATCGGTCGGAGTCTCCTTTCCAGCACCTTTGCATAGACTTTCCCAGGGAGGCTGAGCAGTGTGATACCCCGATAATTGGCACACACCCTCCGGTCCCCCTTTTTAAAAATAGGGACCACCACCCCAGTCTGCCAGTCCAAGGGTACTGTTCCCAAGGTCCATGGAATATTGCAAAGGCGTGTTAGCCATGACAGCCCCACAATATCCAGAGCCTTAAGCATTTCTGGACGAATCTCATCCATTCCCGGTGCCTTACCACTGAGGAGCTTACCAACTACCTCAGTGATCTCCACCAGGGAAATGGAACTTGACACCCCAGAAGCCTCTGGCCCTGACTCCCGTGAGGGAGGCACGTCTCCCGGATTAAGAAGTTCCTCAAAGTGCTCCTTCCACCGACCGACAACATCCTCATTTGAAGTCAGAGTTTCTCCACCCTTGCCGAATACAGCTTGGGCGCAGCCACCCCGACCCCTCCTGAGTCGCCGGACAGTTGTCCAGAACCTCTTTGAGGCCGAACGAAAGTCTTTTTCCAAGGCCTCACCAAACTCCTCCCATGCCCTGGATTTTGCTTCTGCCACAGTTGCAGCTGCCACCTTTTTTGCCTGTCGGTACCTATCTGCTGAATCGGGAGTCCTTCGGGCCAACCAGTCCCTAAAGGCCTCTTTCTTCAGCTTGACGGCCTCCCTCACCACCGGTGTCCACCAGGAGGTTCTTGGGTTACCGCCCCGACAGGCACCCACAAGCTTTTGGCCACAGCTACGCCTGGCAGCTTCCACAATGGAGGTTTTGAACAGGGTCCATTCAGACTCCATGTCCCCTACCTCCTCCGGGACGTGAGAAAAGCTCTCCCGGAGGTGGGAGTTGAAATCATTCCGAACAGGGGCCTCTGAAAGCTTAGACCCAGAGCTCCTAATATAGGCAATATAGGCACGATCACACAGATCCTATATCCCGTATAAATCAGCCAGTCAAATCACAGTTAATGACTTCCTCTGCAGAAATTTATCCAGCTGTAAAACGTTAAATACACCACCACCATGTCAGTGTTACTGCAGTGCTGAGAAAGATCCACCGCCCAAATAGTACCTGCTCTGTGAGAGTCAATGGGGGGTCCTGACCACTGAAGAACAGGGTAACAAAGTATCAGAGAAACAGATGGACTACAGTCTGCAACTGTAGAACTACAAAGTGCTATTTGTGTTTTCACGGTTCTCTTTACAGGTGAAAAAAAAACAAGATTCTTAACTTGTAATGGAAATTAATGTAAAAACATCTTTTTTGAAGTAATTTGGGATCATTTCTGTTGGCCCTTTCATCAAAATTGAACACAAACTTTACTATGACACAAAACTAATGAGCAACAAAGATGCAGATAGAAGGAGAGAGAGAGGGGGGGGGGGGCAGAGAGAGAGGGAGAGAGAGAGAGACAGTGAGAGAGAAAGAGACAGAGTGAGAGAGAGGGGGGACAGAGAGAGAGGGAGAGAGACACAGAGAGAGAGAGACAGAGAGAGAGAGGGAGAGAGAGGAAGAGACAGACAGAGGAGAGAGAGGGAGAGAGAGAGAGAGAGAGGAAGAGAGAGAGACACAGAGAGAGAAAGAGAGAGAGAGGAAGAGACAGACAGAGAGAGAGAGAGAGGAAGAGACAGAGAGAGAGAGAGAGAGAGAGAGAGACATTAATCTTGATAAAGCATTGATATTTTCTGTTTGTGTAAAGCTTTATTCACTCACATCAACCAATCAAATACCACCAAGCAAAAACAAAAGTCTGGGAAGGCTTTCCACAAGGCTTAGAAGTGTGTTTATGGGAATTTTTGACCGTTCTTCCTGAAGAGCATCTGTGAGGTCAGACAATGATGTTGGATGAGAAGGCCTGGCTCGCAGTGTCCGCTCTACTTCATCCCAAAGGTGTTCTATTGGGTTGCGGTCAGCACCCCCTCCACCAAACTTTACACTCCACACAATGCAGTCAGACAAGGACTGTTTTCCTGGCAACCGCCAAACCCAGACTCATCCATCGGATTTCCAGATGGAGAAGCGTGATTGGTCACTCCAGAGAACACGTCTCCACTGCTCGAGTCCAGTGGCGGCGCTTTACACCATGCATTCCATGCTTTGCATCGCGCTTGGTGATGTAAGGCTTGGATGCAGCTGCTTGGCCATGGAAACCCATTCCATGAACCTCTCTATGCTGTTCTTGAGCTGATCTGAAGGCCACATGAAGTATGGAGGTCTGTAGCAATTGACTCTGCAGAAAGTTGGTGACCTCTGTGCACTATGCGCCTCAGCATCCGCTGACCCCGCTCTGTCATTTTATGTAGCCGACCACTTCATGGCCGAGTTGCTGTCGTTCCCAATCATTTCCACTTTGTTATAAAACCACTGGACTTGTTCCACAGGTGGCGTCCGATCACGGTGCCACGCTGGAATTCACTGAGCTCCTGAGAGCGACCCATTCTTTCACTAATGTCTGTAGAAGCAGTCTGCAGGCATAGGGGCTTGGGTTTATACACCTGTGGCCATGGAAGTGATTGGAACAGCTGAATTCAATGATTTGGATGGGTGAGCGAATACTTTTGGTAATATAGTGTAGATAGATAGACACACAGACAGACAGACAGATAGATGTGTGGGTTTGCGTGTTTGCGTGGCGCCTCCTCGTGCGTAAGTACGACGGTGCGCGCACGGGCGCGACTGCACTGCCGTCATTGGTCAGCAGAGCGCAAGCACGCGCCGGATTGCGGTGGCTTTGCGTCTCGTTTCCGGTGGGGCGGTGCTTTGATCCTCCGCAGCGCGTGCTGCTGTGGTTTGGCTCGAAGACGCTTCGACCGGGGACTTCGAGCAGATTATGCGATCGATACGTCATCGATATGTGATCGATAAGGCCATGGCGAGCGGAGGTGGTAGTGAAAGGCGCATGCGCGGCGGAGCAGCAGCTTCGCGCTCCTCGGTGTGATTCAGAGAGGATTCGTGACTCGAGCTCAGTGCGCGAGCAGGGGAAGAGAAGATGGACTCGGCCGCGAGGTGAGGCAGCACACACCGACACACCGAGGCGATCGATTATCTCTGATCTGATCTGATCTGATCTGATCTGATCTGATTGGTCCGTGGATGTTTGTGAGAGCCGTTTCTGACGCAGGTGCGCGCATCACGCCGCCTGCGGCATCTTCACTGAGCATCACCACTGAGAGGCTGAACGTCCTGAACCGCCACTGTGGCTTCCGTGCGTGTGTGAATTGTGAATATATATATATATATATATATACACACACACATATGTCAATTATGATATATATATTATGTGTAATAATGTATTATAATATGCACACGTTAGTGGCTGATGGAGATGTTCTGCATTACATATAGGGCTGTATGTAACTGTGCATGGATGTATATCTGCTGTCAGAACAAATCCATCTCCATGTTTCTTGTCTTGACATAATTTGAAAGCCTGTTGTTCTTTATAATGTGTGTAGATTTCTTGATGATTGGAGCAAAAGAAATGATCCAAAATTACTTGGAAAGGCGTCTGGTTCCATTGACATTACATTAAAAGTAAAGAAGGTTTTTTCCCTCTCCTCTAAAGTTACCATTTTGGAGATACAACGTTTCCTTCTGACAACAGCAATAAATATATATATGTATGTATATATTTATGTATGTGTGTGTGTACATGTTTGTAAACACAGCATATATTTGGTTATATGTATGTATAGTAAATAGGCATATTGTTGCTGTCAGAACAAAACCTCAATCTCCAAAATGGTAACTTTACAGGAGAAGGAAAAAAGCTACTTTAGTTTTAATGTAAATGGAACCACATTTTTTTCCAAGCAATTTTGTTCCATTTCTTTTGGTCCATCCATCATGAAATTTACACACAATGTAAAGAACAACAGACTTTTTCAAATTATGTTAAAAACTGAAAAATTACAAAAATGGAGATACAAAGTTTTGTCCCAACAACAGTGATATACAGTTATATACAGTTGTAGGCAAACGTTCCTGCTCTTCTGTTCAGTTTCCGTATTTTGTTGATTTGAGTGTAAATAAGTTACAGATCCTCTACAAAGACTCACTTCTGCACATTTTATTATACAATTACTGTTTATTTGACAAATTTAACACATTATGGAAAAAATGAAACACATGTGGCCTGTGTGAAATTTATATTTTATGTATTTTTCCACTGTGTTACATTTAGCAAGTAATAGAAACATGACATATGTCATGTGTAAGTGTGTGTGTGCTCTGTAGAGGATGTATTAAGTTTTATTGTGAGCGATACTGGGGTGTTCAGACCTGAGCATATGACTGTAGATAGATATCATTGATCCCTGTGTGACCAATAACAGCAGTACAAACCACATGCGCATCATCCCTGTCTGAGAAAAAAACTTGAATCTCCAGAATGGTAACTTTATGCTCTCGTTGTTTAATGGGCCTCATTCTCCAACCGTTCTTAAGAAGAAACTCCTTCTTAAAACCCACTTACGCAGTTTTTACGAAGACTCTGACACACCGATGTTCTCTTATCTGGGATTTGTTCTTAGGTAAGAATAGATCTGGACAATATGGCCAAAAATATTATCATGATAAACAAAATTCATATCGATACAGATCGCGATAAATGTCAAATTATTGCTTTTTTCAGGTTTGAGGCTGATTTTTGCTCCTGGGTGGTTAGTCGCTGTTTTAAACTGTCCTTTATGACAAACACTCACAAGCCAGTGGAGCATTTCACTGTCCTGGGACGGTGGGAGGAAGCATCTGGTGAGCTGTTTTACCAGCTGGAAAAGCACCGCTGCAGTTTTAATAGTTATAATTTAAGAAAGAAAACAGATTATTTTAGCTGTCTGGTGACAAGTGCTCGGCTATCCAGTTACAAATGCTAAATTGTTTAGTATGTAAAAACAATGTCAGCATAATATGAACAGCAAACATCAGCTGGTTCGGCATGTCAGAGCATATCACAGTACTCAGACACCAGCTAACCTGGCAGACGTCTGGGTTTCTTTAGTCTATCATAGTGTTTAAGGGCTGAATTGAAATATATCAACACCAGACAAACAGAGTCCTCCTTTCAAGTAAGTTTAAACTGAAATCAGTGCTTTTGTGACGTGTTTGATCTACAGCAACGTCAGTTCGCCGTGTTGTGTGAGTGACGGAGCTGCTTCAAGTTATCCAGCTGCTAAAATGAGCTAGCCTGGCAAAAAATAGCATTCTCCTGCTCTCTAATACCTCACAGCTTCCTCAAGTTTACCGTCAGGCCTTGTAACTCACATGAACCATTTTCTTTCACCTTTGTTGTTTGGAAAAAGACTAATACCAAAATATGACTGAGCGCTGTAACAGGGCTGTAGTTGAGAGGAGCAGATGTGATTTAACACTGCTAAAGCTTGTTAGGATGTACAGAAAGAGGTGAGGGAATGTATAACTCCACATTTCAGATGCTGCTAAAATATATTTGGCGACCCTTTTTTACTCGTCGGCCCCTCACTCACTAATCATGTCGACAAACTCTGAAGTGCGCCCTCTCCTGGCGGCAGCAGAGTAATCGCTTTCCTTGCAGTAGAAAAAAACACCAGGGCTTTCGCTGAACGTGGAAGTGGGGGAATGGTCTATTATATCATATATTCATCTAATTTTTCTCATTGGTCTATTGAGAAAATGTTATATCGCGATAATTATCGTTATCGTTTTATCACCCAGCCCTAGGTAAGAACAGAATCTAAACACACTCAAGAGCACAAAGGTGATAACAGTTCTGCACCTCATGAATCTGACGTAGACTTTAAGAACACATCATGAATCTGACGTAGACTTTTTCTTAGAACCTTTCTCAAGAATACACATAAGAACAGACTTAGCATGATACCGGAGAACGAGGCCTGATGTACGTTAATGTAAAGATGTCCAATTCCAGGAAATTTTGGACAATTTCTGGTTCATTTATCAGGAAACCTTCACACATTGTGAAGAACTGCTGATATTTCTAAGATTACAACCCAAAAAAAGACAAAAACGGTGAAGAAACAAGGTTTTGTTCCAACATTGACAGTGTAGTAAGAGGAACTGTAACGTTTACAGTGTTATAAGGGAAATAAGCTCCAGTATAACGGATTTGATTATGTTTAAAGCTGATTTTAAGCACCTGAACATATCATTTAGACCCATTTATCTGAGCAGTACATGTGCTTATTCTCATAAAATCACCATATATCCTCAGAATAAATGCAAATAAAAATAAAAAGTTATCCAAGTTATATCAATACTGATTAGATAAAGCAGGTATTTAATGATAGCCACAAATAATAGTGGACATCCCTGAGGAGAGGGCAGGAAATGTTTGAATGAACAGACTGACATACATAAAATCAACTTATTGTAGTAATACTATCTGTATTTATTCTAATAGTATTGTTTTTTCTGAGCAAATAAACACTTACTGCCAACATAAACAGCTTTTTAAATACACTATATTTCCAAAAATATTCACTTGCCCATCCAAATCCTTGAATTCAGGTGTTCCAAACACTTCAATGGCCACAGGTGTATAAAACCAAGCCTCTAGGCCTGCAGACTGCTTCTACAGACATTAGTGAAAGAATGGGTCGCTCTCAGGAGCTCAGTGAATTCCAGTGTGGTACCAGGACGCCACCTGTGCAACAAGTCTAGTCATGAAATTTCCTCACTACTAAATATTCCACAGTCAACTGTCAGTGGGATTATAACAAAGTGGAAGCGATTGGGAACGACAGCAACTCGGCCACGAAGTGGTTGGTCATGTAAAATGAGCCGGGGGTCAGCGGATGCTGAGGCGCATAGTGCACCGACTTTCTGCAGAGTCAATCACTACAGACCTCCAAACTTCATGTGGCCTTCAGATCAGCTCAAGAATAGCATAGAGAGCTTCATGGAATGGGTTTCCATGGCCGAGTAGCTGCATCCCATCCTTACATCACCAAGTGCGATGCAAAGCGTGGAATGCAGTGGTGTAAAGCGCCGCCTCTGGACTCTGGAGCAGTGGATTCTCTGGAGTGACCAATCACGCTTCTCCAACTGGAAATCCGATAGACGAGTCTGGGTATGGCAGTTGTCAGGAGAACGGTACTTGTCTGACTGCATTGTGCCTAGTGTAAAGTTTGGTGGAGGGGGGATTATGGTGTGGGGTTGTTTTTCAGGAGTTAGGCTCGGCCCCTTAGTTCCAGTGAAAGGAACTCCTAATGCTTCAGCACCAAGAGATTTTGGACAATTTCCTGCTCCCAACTTTGTGGGAACAGTTTGGGGACGGTCCCTTCCTCTTCCAACATGACTGCACACCAGTGCACAAAGCAGGTCCATAAAGACATGGATGTGCCAGTTTGGTGTGGAAGAACTTGACTGACCTGCACATAGTCCTGACCTCAACCCGACAGAACCCCTTTGGGATGAATTAGAGCAGAGACTGCGAGCCAGGCCTTCTCGTCCAACATCAGTGTGTGACCTCACAGATGCGCTTCTGGAAGAATGGTCAAAAGTTCCCATAAACACACTCCTAAACCTTGTGGAAAGCCTTCCCAGAAGAGTTGAAGCTGTTATAGCTGCAAAGGGTGGGCTGACATCAAATTAAACCCTATGGATTAAGAATGGGATGCCACTCAAGTTCATTTGCGTGTGAAGCCAGACGGCCGAATACTTTTGGCAATATAGTGTATATCGATGTTTCTTATATTCAAAGTATCGTTAGCTCACAAGATACTTTACCTGCATGAAGTTTACCTGAAGATACTGTTATTGTGTTAAATTGAGCTTTATAGTTTTACAATGGCGTTCAAAAGTTTGGAATCAATAATATATCAATACAATCAATTAAAAAATAAATGTTCAATAATATAAACCCAATCTGGTTTTAGATAACTGTATAAATGACTGTAATCTGCTCATTCTAAGCAGCTTCACAGCTTTCAGTTCCTTAGGATGAAGCTGTAAATAGAAATGTTGAAATGTCAGATGAGTCCAGAGTGAAGAACAGAGCTGCAGAATGTTCTAAACTGACTGAGAACACTGGAGAACATCAAGGATGAAGTTCTGATAACATTAATATCCAGAATTCATCATATTCCAAAAGTGGAGATTAAATCTGTAGGCAGGTGAGCAATAAATGTAAAATAAATAATTACACTTAAAAATAGATCATTTCCTAACTTCAAATAATTGAATAAAACATCTAAAGTGACTGTCTGGTTCATAGTTTGTAATATTTAAATCCACATTAAGCATAAAATGACAGAAATGGTTCATTTTGCATCAAATTTCAAACGTCTGAATGCCATTGTGTTTACATGGCTTTATATTTGCATCATCAAAAGCTTTCGAGACACTTAAAGGGCCGGTATTCTAGATTTTTTTTTGCGCTCAAATTTTTCCCTGCAGTGCTAAGAACATTGTGTGATCACTCTGCATGCTGAAATGGTTCATCAGATTGATGGAGAATGTTTTGTAAGTTCCTGAATAAAACCTTTTTCAGAATGGTTCTATGTAGCACCAGACAAGGTTCTGCTATTGTTACAGGGCGTTGAAACTTTAACTGTTTTAACATTCAACATCAGTCATTTAAAAAAGTGAGGAACACTCTGGTTTTCCATGATTTTGGCCCTTTAACTCCTGCTGGGCTTACTCATGGGAAGATGCTGTGACTGAGATGGATCTGTGTTTATTTAGCCTGACTAACCTCAGCTGATCTGATGTTTCCCTCCACAGTGTTTAGTGGTATCCTGTACACCCCCCACTGTAATGCTACAGCAGAACAACAACAACAACTCCCTGTGCCTGGACATGGCCCACAGGGAGCTGCTGCAAGGCTGTGGAAGAAGCAGCGCCCCCCTAAGTTTCGGAGCCATCGGGTTCGGCGCAATCCCTTTGATCAAAGGCCTGAGGGCGTGGGCCGTCAGTGGAGGCTTCAATGCCAGAAACAGGAGGAAAACTGCAGGAGAACATCAGAACCGTCAGCAGACGAAGCAGATGATGCAGAGAGGATGGTCAGGTTTTCTGTTACAATATCATTTAGTAGTGTTTTAGGAGTGTATCATCCACTTATCATGTTTTATTCATTATTATTATTGTAAGTATTATTGTTATTTTAACCATTCTTTTCTTATTACATTTTTACAGAGCCCTGCTGATGACATCCTGTATAAATAAAAATAATGTGTGGCCATGACTTAGTAAGGCATGGGAATAAGATGATTAAAACTTTATTATCTCGTTCCCACACCTTATTTTTATTTATACAGGATGTCACCAGCAGGGCTCTGTACATTTTTTATGTCATCTCTTGCTAAATTTTTTCATTTTCAATTTTTTTCATGCATTTAATTATTTTTCGTTTTGTTGAAATAAAACTCACTGTTATCATCATCATTATTATAGTGCATATCGTTATTATCATTAGTATTTTACTCCAATTCCAAAAATGTATTTAAAATTTATTCCAGTTTTTTTATTATTTAAATTATTTTATATGTATATAACTTCTCCCTCAGGGTCACGGGGTGTATATATAGCCTTTAATGCTAGTCCATATAAAAGGTAATTATTTTTGTTTTTATTTGCAGGAAAACGAAGGAGAACCTAACGTTCCGCACTCCTGGCGCACTGGTGACTGTGGCCACTCTGAAGGGCTCTGAGGGGGTCCGGCAGACCCAGACCCGCTGCCTATTCCTCAAAGCGGAAGGATGCAGTTATCTCTGCACTGTGGGAAACAGCAGGCCAACTGGATCCAGAGCTGCAGGTTCACAGTTAAATCTGAATCCGGCCGAAAGGTCAGCGGGTGACACGTACAGCTTTGGCCGAGGAAGACGGGTGAGTGAAGATGACGGAGCTCGCCAGGTCAAACCACCGGTTGTCCGGAAGTGGAGAAAGTCAAGTAAAGTGGTGAAATCCTCCGAGAAAAGCTCAGCAGCTGAGAGTAGAGATGAACATGGACAAGGGGCTAAAAGGGATTTCAGCTCACAGGTTGATGCATCAAAAACTGCAGAGTATGCCGTAACAGCATGTCTGAAGGCTAAACACAAGCATGCAGCTTACAGCACACAGCCAGGAACTGTAAACAAGAACACTGCTGGCATCAAGAAGGTTAACAATGACGAGACTCACCTGCACAGGTGCGAAGGAGACACCTCTGCTGAAACTAGTTCCAGTGCAGTGCAGGAAGTGCCCAGACCTTGCAAAGACAGCGCAGAGGAGGCCACAGCTAACATTAAACATAAGAGTGACCTTGCAGATGTAAATCTGAACCACATTGTGACCAAGGGCATGCATTTTGGCAGTGATGTGCCAAAACCCAAAGAGTACAGGCCAGAGGAACTGGATAACATAGCTAACATAGTTAATGTATCCAGACTTCCCTCAGATGACACTGAGGGGTCCAGAATAGACAAAGACTCATCTAAAAGTAACAATGAGGTGGTCATCCTTTCTGAAGGAATGGAGGAAGCTGAAGGCCTTGACATGGCCATCACCAAGAGTGTCTTGGAGAATCCTGGTCATGATCATGAACTTGCAGGAGTGGAGAACGTATCCAAGGCCACAGTAGGCAAAGACTCACTAAACATTGAGAAGAACCAGCCTGAGGTGGACATACAGTCTGAAAAAATGGGAAAAGATGAAGCCTTGAACATAGCTAGGACCAAGACTCCAAAGAAGGATCTTGGTCAGGGTCATGACCTTGCAGGAGAAGAGTCTGGATACATGGCTGGGACAAACAAAGACTCACTTAAGAATGAGAAGAACCAGCCTGAGGAGATCAAATGGTTTGAGGACATGGAAAAACATGAAGGCTTGGACCTGGCTAGCACCAAGAGTCCAAGGAAGGATCCTGGTCAGAATCTTGAGCTCTTAGGAATGGAGAATGGACCCAAGGCCACGATGGATGAAGGCTCACTTAATACTGAGAAGAACCAGTCTGAGGAGGTCAAATGGTTTGAGGACATGGAAAAAGATGAAGGCTTGGACATGGCTAGTGCCAAGAGTCCTCTGGGGAATGCCAGTTATGATTATGACCTTGCAGGAGTGGAGAGTGGATCCAAGGCCACTGTGGATAAAGACTCACTTAAAAATGAGAAGAACCAGTCTGAAGAGGTCATGCATTGTAAGGAAATGGAGAACATTGAAGACTTGAAGATGACCAGTGCCAATAGTCCAGTGGAAGATCCCTGTCAGAGTCATGCCCTAGCAGTGATGGAGACTGGATTCAAGGCCAAGATGGATGAAGAGTCACATAAAAGGGAGATTGGCCAGTCTCAGGTGGTCATCCATTCTCTTCAAACGGAGAAGGAGGAAGCCTTGAGCATGGCCAGCACCAATAGTTCAGTGGAGGATCCTGGTCAGGGTCATGACCTTGTAGGAATGGAGACTGGATTCAAGGTCAGGAAGGACAAAGACTCACTTAAAAGTGATACTGACCTGTCTGAGGTGGTCATCTACAATAATAGAATGGAGAAAGGTGAATCCTTTAATATGGCCAGCACCAAGGGTGCACTGAAAGATGCTGGTCAGGCTCGTGACCTTGCAATGATGGGCAAAGACTCTATTAAAAATGAGAATATCCAGTCTGAGGTGGTCATCCATTCTCTTCAAATGGAGAAGGAGGAAGCCTTGAGCATGGCCAGCATCAATAGTCCTGTGGAGGATTTTGGTCAGGGTCAAGACCTTGCAGGAATGGACAATGGATCCAAGGCCATAATAGTCAATGACTCACTTAAAATTGAGAAGAACCAGCCTGAGGTGGTCATAAGGACTAAGGAAATGGAGAAAGACAGTGATGAATCCTTGGACATGACCAGCACCAAGAGTCCAGTAGAGGATCCTGGTCAGGGTCATAATCCTGCAGGAGTGGAAAATGAGAATAGCCAAACTGAGGCCGTCAACCATTCTCTTCAAATGGAGAAAGATTATGTTGAATCCTTGGACACAGCTAGGACTTGTCAAGGTCGTGATCCTACAGGAGTGGAGAATGAATTCAAGGCCAGGATGGACAAAGACTCACTTAAAAGTGAGAAAATCCAGTCTAAGGTGGTCATCTACACGGAAGAAATGGAGAAAGATGACCCCTTGGACGTTGCCAACACCAGGAGTCCTCGGGAGGATCCTGGTCAGGGTCATGTAGAACCACTGGAGGAACACTGTCCACCTCAGCAGATGGAAGTAAACAGTGGTTGTGAAGAACAGTGGTTTGCTAAATCTCCATCACGAGGTTCTCCCAAAGCCTCTGCTGTTGTTGCCACTGCTTGCCTGATTAATCCAGCCTTCACTAGCACCTCCAACTCCACCACAGCCATAGCAACAGCCCCTCCAGCCCGCAGCAGGCAGGAAGAGGTGGGGGCTAGCTTTAGGAGCTTAAGGCCTCAGCCTGAATCCCAGCTTCTGTCAGAGCAGGAGAGAGGCCAGGACTGGAGCAAAGTGGCCACGAACGAAAGGCCTGTGGAGGTGGGTGAGGAAGAGGAGGATGAGTTTGGGGTCTTTATGCAGGCCGGGGAGGAGCAGATATGGACAGAAGAGTTCAACGAGCTCCAACAAGTGCCTTCTGGGATGCATGATGGCATTGGTGAGTACAGTACATCCTGTTTATTGTACTTTTATAATGTACGCATGGTTTTATGTTCCAAACACAGTCATAATTAATTTTTTCTAACTTCTATTTATCCCTTAGAATTCCCTTAATATCCCTTAATATTATCCCTTAGAATCAAACTGGCTGTTTTTGTTACTGTGCCTTTAAGACTGATGTATGAAAATGAGCTCTGTTTTGATTGGCTGGTTTGTTTTGCACCTAATTTCAAAAAGCAGTCTTGCCTGAAGCCTCCTTATAATGTTACTGTGAGTGGGTGGAGCTAAACTGCAGTAGGCTGAATATACAGACGTGTGTAAATATGTATGTTTTTGTGACATCACAAAAACAGTGATTTGAAATCAGGTTGTTTTCGCAACATATATGGCCTGGTAAGAGAACTGTATGTTTTGTTTAAATACTCTTTTATTTAACAAAAGAGGAAAAGGGTTCTTCTTCAAGGGTTCCTTTAGTGAAGACAGTGGTACGGAACTCTCTCTCTCTCTTTCTCTTTCTCTTTCTCTTTCTCTTTCTCTCTCTCTCTCTCTCTCTCTCTCTCTCTCTCTCTCTCTCTCTCTCTCTATTTCTCTGTCTCTCTCTCTCATACCCTGTCTCTCTATTTTTCTCTCTCTCTCTCTCTCTCTCTCTCTCTCTCTCTCTCTCTCTCTCTCTCGCGCTCTGTGTCTCTCTCTCACTCTCTGTCTCTCTCTCGTTCTCTCTCTCTCTTTCTCTGGGGACAGTGCGGAGTAGTAACATGTCCTGGGATGACCCGCATCATGGCGCTGCCTGGAGCCATGGATTTACTCCTATTCAGGGCGAACACAGTCGATCATTTGCAGATTTACCAGCAGCTCCGTCAGTCTGAGTCTCTCACTCAGGTTCTCTGTTCATTTTCACCTAAAACAGGTGAGACCTCAGAGCCTACTGAGGGGCAGTGGTATCCGGTTGGTACTGTTGACACTCAAAGAACTATTGGCATGATTAAATGGTTCTCTACATGGTGAAATAGTTCTTCAGCTGGATAGAGAATGTGTTGTAGATCGTTCTATAAAGCACTAATAATGGTTCTTTTATTGTTTACAAGCTTGAAATCATTTAAGGAACCATCTGCACTCTTTAAAAATATGGTTCGTTCAGGGTTTTTAGTAAAGACAATGGTTCTGTATAGAACATGAACGCTGAAAGAACTATTTGCGTGCCTAAATGGTTCTCTGCATGGTGAAATGGTTCTTCAGACTGCTGGAGAGTGTGCTGTATTTGTTCTGTATAGAACCAAAAACGGATCTTTTATTGTATATGAGCTTGACACCATAAAAATAGGAGATTTTGTTTGATATATAGAACCAACACATTCTCCATCCGTCCAAAGAACCATTTCACCATGCAAAGAACCATTTAAGCGTGCTAATGGTTCCAAATAGAACCGCTGTGTTGACTAAGGAACCCTTGAAGAAGCACATTTTTGTTTGTTAATATATGGGTGGATTTCAGCTTAAAAATATTGTAGTTTATATTATTAATATTTGCAATTTAAGGGTTCCGTATCTTGGAAAATCCAATTTTCCTCACTTTTTTTAAAATAAAGGAGTTTAATGTAGTTTGATGTAAACATAATCCAGTTCACTCCCCAATGTGTCAAACACAAGATCCACGGGCTGAGTCAGGCTCAATGCTATTCAGCCCACAAAATTATTTTAATGTTCTAATAATTTTAGCCCATTTCACCATGAATTACAGTTCCCAGTATGCACTGCAATGTAGATTACTCTGGATTACTAAACTGATTTACACAGTAAGACTAAAGAAAAGAAGGAAGCAAAGTCAGTAAATTGGACTGTGAGGGGAAAATGAGTGATGATCCATGGAATTGTGTCTAACTCTCTGCTTAAACTCTGGTGGGCCGCCCAGAAAAGGCTGGGCCAACAGTGTCCCACTATCCTCTTACTATCAGAGACATTACTATTAGAGACAGTGGCCACTAGGGGTCATGGCTGTTAGATCCGAATGTTCAGTAAAAATAAAATAAACACAGCTTGCCCACAGATTTGTTGAGGGAGAGATATTTAAAATGGCCCTGTCAGTGGTCGAGTTTGGCACCCCTGGTTCACACCTTGATGTTACCAGACTGATCATATGCATGCGGTTAAAAGATGATACACTTTACAAAGAACTAAGATAAAAGCCCGGGATTATATGCTAACTAAACGGGATTATATGATAACTAAATGGGATTATATACTAACTAAAGACGTAACAATACTCGGACACTGGTGCCACACATCAATACTCAGGCGAGGAAGAACGGTGATTGATTGGCACTGGTGGTGACTCCCTGGGAGACTGAAAGTGGGTTTCATTCCAGTGTTTTTGTGATGTCACAAAAAACAGTACATTTATGCATTTGGGCCTACACCAGTTAGCCCCGCCTATTCATGCTGTATCAGAGCTCATTTACATATATCAGTCTTAAAGGCACAGTAACAGGAACAGCCTGTTTAATTGTAAAGGTTGGAAAATGGTTATGAAATAGGAATTAAGTAAAGAGACCCTTATTAGTCCCACAACAGGGGAAATTTCACCGTCAAAATCGAACCTATCCACATAGGGAAACACCACATAGTGAGCACGCACACACACACACTAGGAGGCAGTGGGCACATTTGTCTGGAGTGGTGGGCAGCCCTATCCGTAGCGCCCAGGGAGCAGTTGGGGGTTAGGTGTCTTGCTCAAGGACAACTCAGTCACGTACTGTCGGCTCTGGGGATCAAACCGGCGACCTTACGGTCACAGGGCCACTACTGTTACATTATTGGTTGCAACTCATCTATAGTTGGTTAAGGCCCTTTTTTTTTCCTTGGTCCTACAATATTAGAAGCACATCAGAGACTGTGAAAAAGGGCTACGTTGTGTTGGGAACAGAAACAGGTCATTATAAACGGGCCACAAGCAGAGCTGCCTCATCTGAAAGGTAACAGGTGGGCAGAGCGACTCACCACCACAGTCCTAAACACATCGGGCTCAGAGCTGCTCCTCAGCTCTTCTCAGTTCTTTCTTTCCACGGTTGTTTTTATTGCTCGTTTAGCTGCAGATCCTGTAATCCACTGAATTCCACTTTGCGTTAATCCGGGATTAGCAGTAATGCAGGTGGAGTTAGCAGGTAGTAAACAAAAATAGCCTGTTTTTGCTCACTTTTGAAATAGGGTCATCAAAGAAGTTTATTAATGAAAAAGTATGACATGGTTTGTGCCAACGTCCCGTTTATTTACGATGACAAACATCAAAGCAGAGTCATAATAACATGCAAATGGCCGTTTATAAGATTCTGACAGTACAAAGCATTAAAGACTCTTACAGTTCAGGGTTTATGGTTTGAAGCCAAGAGGTTGAATGTTTACATGCATTACTGAGTGAAAGTAGTGGCAGTCCTGGGCTGGAAGTTAGGGTTAGGGTCCTGCGAAAGGTGGAGACTAAACATGGAGAAGCGTTTAGAAGTGTTTAGATACTGTGCTGTTCTTAAACGGACCCCAGTGGACAGAGAGCATTAGAAGAGCTGATACTGGACACTTCAAACCAGCCTGAAATCATTCCTGTTTGAGCAGCTTTCAGCTCGAGTTACACACTGTTAGCGTTTCTAGACCCTTTTCCCTCTCTAATGGCATTTTTTGTAATCCTAATCTAACTTCGTTTTTTTAATTGTGTTTTTCTTTTCACGTTTACTTGTTTTTAAACAACTCTGACTCTGTATTTTCCCATTTGTAAAGTACTTTGAGTGATAGCAGTGTTAGAAAGGGGCTCTATAAATAAACTTGCCTGCCTAAAACCAAAGAAGCACTAAACACCTTGGCTGGTCTTTCTGGTATTTAGGGTTTTGGGTGAAACTCTTGCTTTAGTGTATTTTTAATTTTTTTTTGTAACAAAAACTGTTTAAACCAACAGGACATAGAACCTCTACTGATGCAGATGAGCCCATGTCCTGGACGTCTGATTGGACTGGAGTCCAATCGTTCCACCAGTCAGATGACTCGTGGGCCACCTTTAAGCAGGAGGATGACAGCAGAGGGGCGGAATCCGAGATAGCGCCAGCCGGCCAATGGTGGAGCTGGACAGCAGTGGAGAACTCAGACCTGGCACTGTCCTCTCTGAATAATGTGGTAAGACTGAAAATATGAAAACACCCAATGTTTCAACATGTCCGATTATTAATATTGTGAATTATTATTGTTTGTCATATTATAGCTTTATTTATCGAATATAACCTATTAAAGCTAATTAGGTTTATTTATTGAATATTACATAAGAAAGGTAATTAGGTTTATTTCATTTATTGAATATAACATATTAAAGGTAATTAGGTTTATTTATTGAATATTACATATTAAAAGTAATTAGGTTTAATTATTTATTGAATGTTACATATTAAAGCTAATTAGGTTTATTTAGAAGTAAAACAGTATCATAGTGTATTAGTATACAGACAGTATTAGTGATAGTGTTGTCTTGGGACACTAGTAAAAAATAACAAAACTTTTGAACATATGTGACACGATCATAAAGCCTTCAGTTTGTGCCATAATTGCCAAAACTTGATGGAAAATTAGCAACAAAGCAAACAAAAAAAATCCTCTACAAGTAACGCTGATTCCTGCTGGTGTCCCTTTGGGATTTTAGTGACTGGTCATTCTATAGAAACGTCCACTATTCTGTCTCTATAGGAGTCACTGTTGTTACTGATTGTCATTGGTGTTCCACATAAAGGAAACACCAGAGACGTTTTTTTAATGAACAATGCATTTTACTAAACGGCCGCTACAGAACATCAAACCACACGCTGTCGGTCATGGAACATCCACTAAAATATGGAATTTAATCCATTTGTGTTATATTTTTCCACAATGACCTCAGAATAAAGTCGGTCACACCAGTGACGTCAGCTAAAAGCTTCATATGAGATCATGAGCTGAATGAGAAAATCTCTGAGAACTGAAAGACACAGTGGACTCACCATGAGCTTTTCTTCATAGATCCTCAGAAAACAGGTCAAAGGAAGTTGAGAGACGTCATCAGTGTGACTTTTATTTCAAAATAACAGTTTTTTTTTTGTTATGCAGTCACACCTGTGACATTACTCTTGGGGAACTTTCATTACATATTTTATATTTATTTGGTGTTTGTTTTCTTTGTCATTTAAATCACATGTTCTACAGTTATGTATAATATTGCAGTTAAAATTGCAGAAAATGTGTTTTTTACCTCAAAATATGGTCTCAGCTTCACACATGACTGTGGGGACGAGCTCTACTGTGGTGACTGGAATTCTATATGATTGATTTAAAAACCAATATTGATAAATTGAGGCTCAAAAAGGTGAAATTTTTAATATAACTTGACAGTCATTTTCATTATATCTGCGCTCGTATGTGTCAGTTTTACAGCAACTCTTTCAGTAAAGTATCCTGATACAGAGCTGCCGCCTCCTTTTCCATTCCTAACAACTAACCGGACCTGCTTACGCTACATTCCTGTTCAGTGACATATCTAGAACTTTCAAAAAGCCTAGAATGACATTTTTACTCTCAAATTGTCAATTGAAGCATGATTGGCTGGTTCATTTGTCACTAATTATGTGGGTAGTTAATCTAACATGCAAGGCCTTCAGTCCAGCTCCTGAAGTCCTAACCAATGGGAGAGCAGCTCAGCTATATCTACCCAGATACCACAGAGAAAACAATCCTGATTGGATCATTTTCAGTTAGGCGTTTCGAGATTTTAACCCTTTTGCTTCCAACCAAAATATAACAATGAAATGAGAGTAAATACAGCAAGCATGTTTGTTATATTTATGTTAAATAAAGTAAAGCTAAGCATTACAGATTTCACTGAATTCATTAGGGAATTTCAGGATTTCTACTAAATTTACAGAGGTATAAAGTTGATGAGCCACACCATGAAGGTATGGGAAAGAGTTGTTGAAGCAAGGCTAAGGCGAGAAGTTCAGATCAGTGAGCAGCAGTTTGGTTTCATGCCCAGAAAGAGTACCACAGATGCAATTTTTGCGTTGAGAGTGTTGGTAGAGAAGTACAGAAAAAGTCAGAAGGAGCTACATTGTGTCTTTGTGGATCTAGAGAAGGCATATGATAGGGTGCCAAGAGAGGAACTGTGGTACTGTATGAGGAAGTCATGTGTAGCAGAAAAGTATGTTAGGGTGGTGCAGGACATGTATGAGGATAGTGAGACAGTGGTGAGGTGTGCAGTTGGAGATGGAGGTGAAGGTAGGGTTACATCAGGGATCAGATTTGAGCCCCTTTTTGTTTGCAATGGTGATGGACAGGTTGACAGATGAGGTCAGGCAGGAGGCTCCATGGACCATGATGTTTGCAGATGAGATTGTAATCTGTGGTGAGAGTAGAGAGCAGGTGGAAGAGAATCTGGAGAGGTGGAGTTTTGCACTGGAGAGGAGAGGAATGAAGGTCAGTAGAGATAAGACAGAATACATGTGTGTGAATGAGAGGGAGGCAGGTGGAAAGGTGAAGATGCAAGGAGTAGAGGTGGTAAAGGTGGATGACTTCAAATATCTTGGGTCAACCATCCAGAGCAATGGACAGTGCAAAAAAAAGGTAGAAGAGGGTGCAGGCAGGATGGAGTGGGTGGAGACGGATGTCAGTGCTGATGTGTGACAGAAGGATAGCAGCAAGAGTGAAAGGGAAGGTTTACAAGACAGTAGTGCGCCCTGCTATGATGTATGGTTTGGAGACTGTGGCTCTGTCTAAAAGACAGGAGGCTGAGCTGGAGGTGGCGGAGATGAAGATGCTGAGATTTTTGTTGGGAGTGACAAGGATGGACAAGATTAGAAATGAGCAGATCAGAGGGACAGTGAAGGTGGAGCAGTTTGGAGATAAAGCCAGAGAGGCCAGGTTGAGATGGTTTGGACATGTGTTGAGGAGGAATAGTGGATATATTGGTCAAAGAATGTTGGAGATGGAACTGCCGGGTAGAAGGAGAAGAGGTAGACCTCAGAGAAGGTTTATGGATGTAGTGAAGGTGGACATGGAGATGGTTGGTGTGAAAGTAGAGGAGGCAATGGATAGGGCAAGATGGAGGCAGATGATCCACTGTGGCGACCCATAAAGGGAGCAGCCGAAAGAAGAAGAAGGATTTCTACAAAATTCCAAGGGGCTCCCCTCCGGCACAACGAGTCCTTTGCAGGCACCTTTATTTTTAAGAGTGTACATGCTAAACGATGGTTTCTTGTTTATTGTTGATCACTTTGGGAATGACATGCTATATCCCTGTTTGTGTGCAGTCCCAAGTGTTTTTAGAGGCGTTCCCTTCTGTGGACGCCACCTGTGGAGAAACCGACTGTGTTCCAACGCTGAAGGAGCTTCTGCAGGGACCTGCCGAAAACAACCGCCCCACGAAACCTCAGTACGTACTTCACATTCTGTACTTTACCTTTATTTAGTGTTTGGGGGAAAAATTCATTCCACCCACCACTGCCCTGCAAATGTAGACAACCAGCCTCTTTAGCTAAGAGGCATTAGCATTAGCCGATTAGCATGGCGTAACTGAAGGTCTAAATCATCTCAAACCAGCCTCAAAACAAAAGTTCAGGCTTTCCTGCTGCTGCCATAGTTGGGAGCTGTGCTGATGAACGTTAGTCCACGTTTATACACAGCAGTGAGTCTTAGAGTCGGAAACCACATAATTAGGACTACTAGAGACACTGAGCACCTCCACACGGTTTGGGCAGAGAGGAAAATTCCCGCTCTACAATGTCTTCTGGTTTTCTCAAATGCTAGGGGGCGCTCCCGAGAGAGTCCAAAATGAATGGGTTGATAATAATATTGTTGATAATAATAATTCTTGGAATAATTTTCTTGAGATATGTGAGGAAAACTCAAGCACAATACCCACTCTCCCCTGTAGATGGCACCAATACGCCATTCAGGCAACATTTCATTATCTCCCAATAATGGAGCTGTTCCAGTGGAAATTAACCATGTTATAGCACTTTTGTTATAAACACACAGACATTGTTTTAATGCTTGCCAACAGACATTGTGATATATCTCATTATGTTCTGTCAGAGGGCCATGAAGCGTCTTTTAGAATGAAACAGAGATACACAAACATATCCAAGGCAGTGGTTTTTATTCAAACAGCTGCAGTTAACGGCTATTGGTGGATGCATGCAAAGCAAACTGTTAGATGTGTCCGGAGAAAGTTATCTCAAAATAATTAATCTGAGAAAAATAATCTATAGCAGATGCTTTAATATACAGTTGCAGGCAAATGTTTGAGCAGCCCAGTCAAGTTATATGTCTTGTCTTGCTCTATTTGCACAAAAAATTCCTCCAATTTTCACAAATTCCTGCATAATTATCTGGTTAAGATGTAAACAGAATGGTTCAGAGCGGTTTGGTGTTCTAGATAAACTTACCGAGTCAGAACTGTTCCCAGTAGGAACCAGACGACCCCGCTAAAAGCTCCTCACAGAAAGATCCTACATGAAATGGTTCTGAATTCAATGCCTGATGACTGAGACGGAGACATGCAGGGCACTATGTGGCAAAATAGTCCAAAGAAAACTGATTATTCCAGATTTTCCAGACTGGTCTTGCCCTGCTGATCTTATACTGCCCTCCTGTGGTGATGTATGAGACTGCAGTGTGGTGTCAGGTGACTATGAGTGAGAACTATGACTAGACTGTTGTTGAAGCTCAGAGCAGCTCCGTAAAATTCCCAGTTTCACCCTCTCAGTCAGTGTTGGTTCAGGTGTGAAGTGGGTCTTTGTCCAGCAGTTACACACTTTCAATATAAACATTTCAGATCAAAATACAGTGTGAATCATTGTGTTTTGCTTAAAGGAGCCAGAGCTTATTGGACGGCCTCCAGGATCTGGACCGGATGATTGATGTGAAATATAAGCGGGCGGAGTCTCTGAGCCGTAAGCTCCTCCTCCAGTCGCTGCACTTGGGCGCAGTCAGCTCTGTAAGTTGTTTACTTTGGAAAGAGCAAAGATGATTAATGAAAGGAAACTGCATTCAAAGCTCTCAAAGAGTCACATCACAGCCATTACATCATACAGATACTGCCTCTGATTCGGGCCTCATGCTTATTACTGTGCTTCAAACAAAACAACTAGAATTTAGTTTCCTTGTTTCTACATTGTCCATCTTCAGCAGCAGTGCTGTGTCTGATCCACTCAGACCAGCGCAACATACACTAACACACCACCACCACGTCAGTGCTACTGCAGTACTGAGACTGATCCACCACCCAACTAGTACCTGCTCTGTGAGGGTCCATGGGGGTCCTGACCACTGAAGAATAGGGTAACAAAGTATCAGTGAAACAGATGGACTACAGTCTGTAACTGTAGAACTACAAAGTGCAGCTATACAGTAAGTGGAGCTGATAAAATGGACAATGAACACAGAAACAAGGAGGTGTTCAGAATGTTATGGCTGACCGGTGTTCTATGTAGAACCTTTTTTGAAACCAGGGTTCTTCTGTTGTTATGATGTGTAAGAACCCGTTTTAGTGCCATGTAGACCGATTTTCAAAAAGGTTCCATATAAACTCATATACAACACATTCTCAATCAATCTGAAGAACCATTGCAGACTGACAGTTCTACTTAGGGCGAAATTAAATGTGCTGTACGTGAAATTATTATTATTATTATTATTATTAATAATAATAATAATAATAATATTGTTGTTATCATTCTGTGCCTCAGGAGCGTGCCAGTGGTCGTGAGCAGGCCACCGCCAGGTTCTCCCCCAACCTGCCCTCATCCAACCAGCAGCTAGCGGCTAATGCTAAACGGCGACTGTCTTATGACATCAACAGGAACATCATGACCTAGCGTCTGCGCTAACTGAAGGCGGAGCGAAGAAGAGGATGACAACTGCAGTTTGTTTTTTCTGTTTGTTTTGTTTTTGTCCCAGAAGTCTGTGCGCCCTCATTCTGTTCCCTCACCTGGTTGATTTGTCATGTATTTTTCCCAACAGCCTGTGTTACGTGAACACTCTCACAGCAGACACCAGGCAGGTGCTCCAGCGATTCTCCAGCTGATCTCCATCCGCTGCATCTGCAGTGCACGTTCCAGAGCTGTGGCTAGCGGTCACTCCATAATCAATTCATCAGGAACACAAAAAAGCGCAGTAATCAGTAATTAACATGAGATAATTAATATTATACACAGTGATTGATTCCGCAAATGAAAATACAAGCATTCCTGCTGCCTTCGCAGTGTTTTTAACATAAGTCCTCCTCACGTCCTCACATTTACAGAGAAATAAGACTTTTATCAGGTCCATGAAAGGAATGCATCGATTTCCTTCACTGATTCATTTTTGTATGATTGGACACATAATCGAACCGGCACCAGGAGCCTAAAGCATTCATACAACAATAATAATGTAAAAAATATGTAAACAGTTTACCTACACCTACCGTTCCCTCACCATATTAATATGTTGTGCTTAATCTGTCAATATTAAAACAGAAAGACAAACAGTGGGTGTTTCATCCATGTTCAGGACACAATGTAGTACAAAACTGCAGTATTTGAACTTCAAAATACAAGCCCATAAATAAAAACAAAATGCAATGATGTGCAGCTTTTTATCAACATTTGAAATTCTGTCCTAACAGACATGATTCTGTAGTGGAAATCACAGCATGGGCTCAGAAACACTTCTGAAAACCACTGTCTGTGAAAACAGTTCATCACTGCATCCACAAATGCTGTTAAGTATAAACAGGATCCAGAAACACTGCCACCTTCTCTGGGCCTGAGCTCATTTAAAATGGACTGAGGGGAAGTGGAAAAGTGTCCTGTGGTCCTACGAATCAACATTTAAATTTCTTTTAGGAAATCATGGACACTGTGTCCTCCGAGCTGAAGACCACTCAGCTTGTTATCAACGCACAGTTCAAAAGCCAGTATTCATGATGGTTTAGGAGGGCATTGTGCACATGGCACGGGTGATGTGCTCATCTGTGAAGGCGCCCTTAATGCTGAATAATATATACGTTTTGGCAACATGTGCTGCCGTCCAGATGACGTCTTTTTCAGGGAAGGCCTTGATTATTTCAGCAAGACGATGTAAAACCACATTCTACGTGTATTATAGCAGCATTAGTCCCAACTTTTTTGGAAATGAGGTTGTATAACCAAGTTAACTTTTTTTTTTTTTTTAAACCTGTCATGTCTGGCAATTTTTGCAATCGGAATGGTAATCCGAATGTACTGATGTACCAAACATATTTGTTTTCACAAGAAACGCTCTATAGGTTACTAAAGCCTATTCTTGTTAAAGTTTGTATTTTATTTGTTTGGCCAGGCCTGACAGGCAATAAAAAAGAACCAAGTTAACTTTAAATTTGAAAAACTTTAAATTTTGTAGTATTGAGAACAAAAGAACAATTTGTGTTTGACATTTGTTATTAGGGTAAGTTCAGTGAACTCTGAACATTTCAAGTTAAAAGTTACTTTACTTTAAGTTTAAAAGCTGATTTTTCCATTTTTATCACATTTTATCCCATTATGTCACTAAAATTCTGATCTGCATTATAAACATTTTAGCAGAATACCCTATTAATGATAGATATGGGGATAATTAAGAAGAAAACGGAAGAACTAATGATAAAAGTTCAGTAATGAAGCCTTTTCTTTTTATTGTTACTAACATTAACTAAACAAAACAAATTTTGGCTTTAATTGTAGTTTTAATTGTAGTTTCATGTTCATGAGGACAGCACTTTCAGAAAAATACGCTACAGACATCCCTCACCTGAAACTGGCAAAGCATGTTTATCAGATTTAGGCCTTCAGTTCAGGCCTGAAGTGTCAAAACTCACATCAAAAACAAGTAAAAAAGTGATTCAGAGGGACATTTTTTGTCCGTTCTAGTTTAAACACAGACACTGGAATCGTGTAAAGTTTGTGCACCCTGGAAAAATCCAATGTTGTCATGTTCTGAGTGCAAATAAGTTCCACGTCCTCTACAGAGACGGACTTCTGCACATTTTAATACACAATTACTGTTTATTTGATGAATTTAACACATTGGGGAGAAAAAATAAAACATAAAATGTGGGCTTTGCAACATTTATAGCCCTTTTTATGCTTAATGTGCTTTTTTTCTTGCAGTATGTTAAAATAAATAGAAATTGTGCATTAAAATCAGCTGAAAACTCACGTATTTGACCAAGTGCGTACAAACATTTGCACTGACTATCATAAATCATATACTGTTGATCTACATTGGTATGAATATGCTGCACATTTCGTTTGTGTACTGTGGATATGAATATTTTGTTATGTCCTTTGTTTACTGTGTATTTATTTGTATTTTATTTGCTTAGTATTTATATTATGTGTTATGTAAATCACTCTTAATTACAAGTTGGCCAATTTTTTGTTTTTTTTTCCCCTGCTCTGACACACATGAAGCACCTGCCTATTGACTCTATTAATTTAGAGCTTTGTATTTAGAGTTTTGCTCTTTTCTAAGTTCAGGAAACTGTGCTGAAGTTTGCCCGTGTGCTGCAGACACACCGGATGGAGACTAGGCTGAAAAACAGCTGGAGCATTCCTTTAACCAGTGAAGTGAAGCTGATTGGGTGAAATAAGGACAGGTTTAATTGTACGACTGTGCGTCACAATCTCAGTCCCTGTGCCAAAACAACATGATCAGACTTTTAAATACTGTGCAGGAGGACTTGTTGGTCATCCAAATGCCAGGAAGCTGATTTAGGCTTTTTTATTTATATTCTCGAGAGGAGTGTCGAAAATGCAATATTGTGTACCGACTTGTCGTTACGGCTCATGTTTATCCCCATTAATGGCTGCTTTTCTTTCACCTTAAGCAATTAGCATTAGTGTTGTCCAGTATATGGACATGTGGTCCTTGAATCGACTGCTGTTGGCCAAAATATCCAAAACAGCTTCTGTGTAAGAAAAGAGCAGCCTGTTTCTGATATTTTGGCCAATAGCTGTAGAGGGAAAAAAATATTTTCTTTCTTTTTTTTTTTTATTTTGTCCATTTTATGTGCTTTAAACCCTGAACAATTCAAAAACGTAGTGACATTTTTACCAAATTGTGAAATCCCAAACAAATCAATAAAGACCGTATTTTCTCAGTTTTAACATCGGTGTTCTCAGTTTTAAACACTCCTGTAAAGCACTCATGTTGATTGATAGAATAAAAAAGGAACCAATGGATTTGAACTTTGGCTTCTGATACTGGTTACTTCTGCGCAAGCAGGCTGGGACAGACCTCACAGTTCCTGACCTCTGGACTCCGAGGCCTGTTTGCATGCTGAACAGTCTCATGTGTGTCATCTGGTGTGTCTTTTCCGGCAAAAACAAGAAGCTCCAAAGCTCCACCTGGAACAAAAATAACTCCTCAATGGCACACTTGACAACAGCCAAAAATATTTACTTATAAAAACTGCCCAGTCAGATCTGTTGCTTTTTTGAAGCTTTTGCCGATGGACCGTCCTCACATGGCCTTCTAAGCAAGGCCAAACGCAGCTGATAAAAGGCGGTCAATGAAGCGAGCCTGCAGTCAGAACAGCATGTGACCCGCAGAGCTGTTGCATTAGGGCTTCTATTCTTTGTGGAAAATCTCTCAAAAAAAAGGATGTAATACACTAGAACCCTGTATGTTGTTGCGGAGGAGAAGCGGAGTGCTCGCTAATGCTATTTTAAACACATCTAGACCAAAATATCAGCAGGCTAAACCGCCAGAGCTGATAAGGAAAGTGTGCATGTGCTGCTTTATATAGTCTGTATAGTGCATCATCTGTGCAGTGTAATAAGCAGAAAAGGCTCCAGTGCGAAACAAATGAAACATCCCTCACCTTACGTTACAAAATAAGCCCTAATTAATCAATACTGCCATGGTAGATGGTAGAGAAATTCCGACAGTTTTCCAAAAATCCTGCATAATTAACTGGTTAAGATGTAAACAGAGTGGTTCTGAGTGGTTTGGTTTAAAATGATCTGTTGTAGATAAACGTACCGAGTCAGAACTGTTCACAGTGGTGGCGATAGGAACCAGACGTCCCCCTCTAAAAGCTCCTCACAGAAAGTTCCTACATGAAATGGTTCTAAATTCACTGCCTGATGACTGAGACGCTGTTTTATGATAGTTTAGAGGACTTAAACTCCATTCATGGTGGAGGGAGACATGCAGGGCGCAGTGCGGCAAAATGGTCCCCAAAGAAAACGTATTATTCCAGATTTTCCACTATTTTCCATCATCAACATTCCATATAAACTCAGAAGACTCGTGTAGGTTCTCTGGTGGTTCTGGATGGTAAATAAAATGTGTTGTAGTCATGGCGACACCTGGTTCCTATCACTACCACTGTAAAGACATCTGAACCATTTCACACCAAACCCCTCTGATTACATTTGAAAATTTTGAAAAATCAGGTGGAATTATCCCTTTAACACATCCTCTACAATGAACACACTTAAAGGGCCCATATCTACATTTTTCCTGCATTTTATTTTCTCTCTGAGGTCCATTTGTAACATTTATGAGATTTTATGTACCTAAATGAGTTCCAAATTCATTTCTGCTTTTTCTTACTATGACTTTTAAGGCTTTATAGATGTAAAAGAGCTTTGTTATGATTGGCTGCCCTATAACGTCAGGGTAAATAGCTGTAGGCAGAATAGGTAGAGTTATGTAAATAGTTGGATTTCATGATGTCACAAAACTAATTCAAATGGGGTTGTTTTGCTGCTTGGTTTCCAAATACTGATTGTATGGACTTTCTCAGGAGTCGCAACCCAAATGTTAAGAAGAGCTGTTTTGTCCTTTCAACAAAAACCAAACCACCTTGAGAGCCACAACATTTTATGTCTATTTTACCATCTTAGCTGTGAATGTCTCTGTATGTGTTAATGAACTAGTATATGATAAAAATATAATATAAACAAAAAAAAAACAGACTTACTTTGCTCTGCTTTAAGCTTTAATTCAGCTATAGCCGCTTTTCTCGCATTTCCAGCAGAAAACTTTCCCCTAAACTAGAACTGTTTCTCGTAAATTGTCTCCTTTAAAGTTTGATCTTTACGAGGCTGAAGTCGCTTCTCATTCACCAGCTTCTTGTTCTAATTTCCCCATTCCACCTTAAACGGTGCCTGAGGTGCCAGAATGTAACTGCTGCACCATTTAAGGTGGAACGGGAAATTTAGAATAGGAAGCTGGTGAATGAGAAGCTTCAGCTTCACGACTTTTAACTGTTTGTTTCTTGCTGCAGATTAAACGTATCTGTGTTGCTATGGTGAGTCTGCACTGATCTTCAGGGTTAAAGGGTGAATCAGCAGTTCTACATTAACTCCAGTGTTTAAGACCATTTACTGTTAAACTGTGTTGAATGATCAGCAGAGCTTTATTTTACTGTTAAGGAGGATTATTTTATTATTACCTACTGATCTAATTCAGCTGTGGAGCCACAACAGGGCAGTAGAAAAGCCGCAGGTTACCGACTCCTGTACTAGGCAGTGAATGATGTTGAAGAATTGAGGAAAGTTCAGTTTTCCATGATATGGGCTCTTTAAATACACTGCTAATTTTAGTGCACAATTTCAAGGCCCCAGTTCAACTGACCTGTCGGTACAAGTTTACGGCTGTGTGAATGAAATCACATTAAGGTGTAGCAGGAGAACGAGGAGCCTAGAACTCATTAGTGGCAGCGCACTGAGAGATTCCTGTGGAAAGATTACCTGTAACTTTAGACCTGTTTGTCCTCCTGTGGTTCTGCTGGACTTAAGATTGTGCTGTTTGTCTACTCTAACCTACCTGATTTGGTCGGATTATAGACACCAAACCACTTATCAGGTTGACATGTAAGTGGTGGAACAGGAGAATGAGTAAAACGCACTGGACAGGAGGAACCCAGGAGCAGAAAGAGGATTATGGTAAGAATAATTACAGTTATTAAGGCTTTCATGAGCTTAAAATGTAAATTCTAGAAGAGGAAGGCACTAAAACTGAATCATGCTGGTCCAATAGTATAAATTATTATAATTATCAAACCTTTGCTCTGTAGCCTCGTTATGCAGTGCCCCCTAGTGGCCGTTCTGTCAGCAGAATGGGAATTGACTTTATTTCTAATATATTTCTAATGAGACATTTCAAATCAATAAAATGTAATTATGCCCCACCCCCACAATACACAATAAGTATGTATTATAATGTATTTCAGGGAGGTCATCATTAAAAAAACATACCTAATATATAAAAACATACAGGCCCTTTAAAACAATGCAGTAGGCCTGCGTATATTTTTGTGAGTTATAGCTTAAATGGCCCAGCAATCTCAAAAAAGATGGTTCTTCAAGGGTTCTTTAGTAAAGACAATGGTTCTATATAGAACCAGAAATGCTCAAAGAACCCTTTGTATGCTTAAATGGTTCTTTGCCTGATGATGTCGTTCTTTAGATTGATGTGGAATGTTTTGTAGTTGGTTCTGTGCATCACCAAAAAGGCTTCTTCTAAGGGTTCTTCTAAAAAAAAAAAAAAAAGATGGTTCTTTAGTAAAGAAAATGGTTCTATACTGAACCACAAACACTTAAAGAACCCTTTGCATGGTGAGATGGTTCTTCAGACTGATGGAGAACCATCTTTTTTAAGAGCGCAGTGCAGAAGGAGAACTCACGCTGTTCTCACTCATCAGCAGAACTTCTCCCAGTTGAGGGAAACATCAGAAATCAGTGACCCTTCACTGCCTCAGCACTGAGACCTGCTTTATAGTAAATCTTTTCCACTGGGAGGAACCACTGTGTCCACTGAAGAACCCTGTTCTGTGAGAGTGTATGTGCTTTCTGGGGTGAAATGGGAGTGAATGAGCAGGAACAGGGACGAGAGCGCCGCAGAGGAGCTCCGGTTTCAGGACGGGCCCCGAGCAGAAGAGGGAGGAGTTCCCCAGCTCAGCTCAGCTCAGCCTCGCAGCCTTAAAGCGGAGGCGGCTGAGCTCCGGCGGGTTTCCTGCAGACGTGGCCTGGATGAACCGAGTCTCCGCCGCTTCTCACCACTTCTGCAGGCCACCATGTCCACTGTCCTCAGGTCCTGCCTGCTGCTGGGGGGCTTAGTCTTGGCCTACGTGGTCTACCTGCTGCTGGGAGCGCTGGTGTTCTCGGCCATCGAGCGGCCTGTGGAGGAGGACCTGCACTCCGAGCTGAGCGCCCTCAAGGCGGAGATCCTCCAGCTCAGCTGCATCAACGCCTCCACGCTGGAGGACTTTCTGGAGAAGGTGCTGAGAGCCAACAAATACGGGGTTTCCGCGCTCAGGAACGCCTCGGTCAGCTCCAACTGGGACCTGGCCTCTTCTCTGTTTTTCGCCAACACGCTGGTCACCACCGTAGGTGAGGAACCTCTTAGAGCTCGATGTCGTGTGAGAAAGTGTATCATCTACTCTGGTTCTGGAGCTTTATCGCTTCACTTTAGGCCACGGAGGAGAAGTTTCACTCTGCTTAAAGGGGAAGTCCACCCACTTTTCAAAATCGCTGCACAATTAAAGGACGAAGATGTAAACCGAGTCGTTTGGTGGCAGTGGTGGTGATGGGAACTAGACGTCCACTTCCCACCAAACAGCTCCGTTTACATCTCAGCCACTGACTTGATCAGAGATCATTAAAGTGGTTTTAATCTGGTTATTTTACTTTTATTAGAGCTGTTAATGATTTACAGCAACAGAGCTCCTGTTTGAGCTCGGGTTCTAATGATATTCATTAACAGCCGCCACACATACTGTATATGAGTGAAGGAGAGCTCAGGATCAGGATCAGGATTAGTCCTAAGCGTTCAGCTCCTAATTCTCTTTCTTTGGTGGGGGTCCAGTTCATTCTACCCTGTTGGTTCATGCTACCCTGTTAGCTCCTGATCTGCTTGGCATCTCTCTCTGTGGAGCTTCAGCATTTCATTTTAAACCGAAAGTGTCCATGAAGAGAAGAACAGAGCCGTAACTTCCCAATTTCAGTAAATTCCTATACAGATTCCTATTCGTCAGAACTTTCCAGGCTACCTTAAATGGTGCACTCTGCCCTAAACTGCACCCAAGCTAAAATTCCAATAAGAAGCTAGTTTCAGACCCGTAGTTCCTGTGTTGATGGATGCTGGATGTTCTAAGATGTTCCACTGCAGTTCTAGACATTACGCAGCGCTTAAGTATAATTTTAAAGCTGCCTTTTTATCCTTCCACTTAAGTTGTGCTTTTAAAGAGTGCACATCATAAAAAATGATGGTTCTTCAAGGGTTCTTGAGTAAAGAAAATTCTACATAGAACCATACGTACTCAGAGAACCCTTTGCATGATTAAAAAGTTCTTAGCATAGTGAAAGGGTTCTTCAGATAGTGCTATATGTGGTTGTGCATAGAACCTTTTTGAAAATTGGTTCTGTATAGCACAAAAAATGTTAAGCTTGTAACAAAAGCGGAACCCTTTTTAGTGCTCTGTAGAACCATATACAGTACATTCTCCATCAATCTGAAGACCCAGTTCACCGTGCAGAGAACCACTTAATCATGCAAAGCATTCTTTAGTGAATAAAATGCCTCTATATAGAACCGTGAACACTCCAATAACCCTTTGCATGGTGAAAGGGTTCTTCTGATTAGTGCCACATAGAACCATCTAGAACACATTTTCCATCAATCTAACAAACCCTTTCATGATGCAAAGAACCCTTCAGTCATGCAGAGGTTTTTTTTTGAGTGTTCATGGTTCTATATGGAACAATTTTCTAAAGAACCCTTGAAGAACCCACTTTTTAAACCGTTTATACAAGCTTGACGTCATAAGAATAGACAAACCTTTTTTGGTGCTAAACAGAACCATATACATTTCATGGTTCTATAAAGAATTATTTCCTTTACTAAAGAACCCTTGAAGAACGCTCTTTCAGTGTGTACTTTTTAGCTACATTGCAGAGACAATATGACTGCTTGTTTTTATGACTGACTCTTTTGGCAGAGTTAAAAAGATATTAATGCTTTTTAAAATGGATTTAACTGCACATTTTAAGTTGAATGAATGTCAGACTTTCAGAGAACCACAAAAAATAGTCAACGTCTTCTACAACCAGGCCAGGGAGGCGTGTCTTAAGTCGGGGGTTCCTTTTTTGCTAATTTGCATCAGAATGCGCCGATGCTTTAACGCAGTGATGATATCGCTGCTCTGCTCTCTGGACAAATGTATGCAGAATCACTTTGTGGTGACCAGTCACCACAGTCACCAAGATTTGCAGATGTATTTGCCGATAAAATATCCTTTAGAAGATTTTTTTCCCTTTTAAACAACAATTTTAAGCTGCTTTGGGAATCAGTATTAGAACTAGAACATAGACTTTCTCTCTTTGCACCTGATCCTGCATGTGGTTTAAGCGACGTGGCCGCAAAGCAGCCACCATAAAATACAAACACCGCTCGAAAATAAGCACAAAAGAATTTTAGCTAAACCTCAGTTACTGTAACATTTAGGACTTTATTAGTATCTGTATTATTATTATTATTATTATTAAAGTTGGTGTCCTAAGTTCGTCCCCGCCCCTGTCTACAGCCGACCAGTCAACGCCGAGGAAGTCTCCTCTTTAATCACCACTGAGTTAAAAGCTACACTCTTAAAAGGTGGATCTTCAAGGGTTCTTTAGTAAAGACTTTGGGTCTCGTTCTCCAGTATTTTCCTTAAGTATGTTCTTGAGAAAGGTCCTAAGAAAGAGTCCACGTCAGATTCGTGATGTGTTCTTAAAGCGCAGAACTCTTCTCACCTTTGTGCTCAAGTGAGACACAATGTTCTGTATACACTCAGCAAAAAGGGTTCCGTATTGTACTAGGGTTCCTTGGCTGGAAACATAATTAAGGCTCACTCAGAGCAAAAGTTTCCCTGCATACATTGTTAGCCCCCTTTTACCCTGTTCTTCAGTGGTCAGGACCCCCATGAACCCTCACAGAGCAGGTACTCTTTGGGTGGTGGGTCATTCTCAGCACTGCAGTAACACTGAAGTGATGGTGGTGTGTAAGTGTGTGTTGTGCTGGTGCGAGTGGATCAGTCAGTGCAGTGCTGCTGGAGTTTTTAAACACTGTGTCCACTCACTGTCCACTCTATTAGACACTCCTACCCAGTCAGTCAAAGTATCAGAAAAACAGATGGACTACAGTCTGTAACTGTAGAACTACAAAGGTGGTCATGATGTTTTGCCTGTCCGGTGTAATTAGTTACATACTTGTATTTAACACTTGCTGGAATGGGATTTAATGATAAAAGCATAGTGTTCTAGATATTTATATACATCACTGACTGCCAGAATAAGGCTTAATGACCTTCTAATGAAAACAATTAAGCTGAAGAGAGGAACACGCCGTGGGCGTCCGCCATCTCCAGTTTACCTCTTTTTATAGAACCTTTGCCTCAGGCTGTGAGGGAAAACACTAAAACTAAGTGAGTAACTGGAAGGGAAGATTCTAAAATTGGTGTATATGCAGACGATGTGCTTCCATCCCTGGCGGACTCCAGTATTCCAGAATACCTGCAGAAGAAAATTAAGGAAAAATGGGATACTTCTTAGTTAAATACATGGTTATTTTACCAAAGGACACTAGAAATGTCTGCTACAAATTAATTTAATGGCTTAATAAATAAAGCAGAAAGTCAGATGTAGGTAGGTGGTCAGTATTTCCCCTAGATATGACCACAAATTCCCACAGAAGATTAACGAAGGCACAATTTAATCACTACATCCATCAACATCCATAATTCATTCGTATACGGTGCCTGAAAGCAGCATACAGTGGGTTAAATACAGTAGACGTGGTTGAATCTTCTGCGTGGTGTTTAATGTGTGGTTGGTTTCCTTGTTTGATGACAAAGGCAGCAGTGCAGTAAAGTCGGCTGGTGTGGACAGACTTTATGGACTTTCTCATGGTCTGCTGAGTGAACCTGAGAGTCAGGTGTGCACACGTTACACACTTTCCCCCAAACCTGCCAAACTGCATCATTTTTATTTATTTTTCATACAGAAGCCTCAGGCTTCCTCAAGCAAACCTCCTCCTGCTGAGCTGAGTCAACACTCACCAACCTGTCTTATTTACTCAGTGTTGTAACAATGTTAAAGGGCCCGTTTCATGGACAACTGATGTGGGTTTTTTTAATGCAACATGTGAACAAGTTCTCCATACAGTCCATACAATCCATATATGGAAACTATTCTACAATAACAGCCCCTTTTGAATGTTCTTGCCCTTTAAGTTCTGGACATCACAAAAGACACGAGGGAAATGCTTCACATGATACTAATTGGATGCATTAATGGGTTATTTTCCCTCAAAAGAAGTACACTCAAAAAAAAACATGGTTCTTCAAGGGTTCTTTAGTGAAGAAAATTGTTCCATGAGCACTCAAAGAACCAAGCTTTCAAGGTGTGTGTGTGTATACATACACACACATACATACACACACACACACACACACACATTCTGGTTCCATTGACTTACATTAAAAGTAAAGGGGTTTTTCCTTCTCCTGTACAGTAAGCATTTTAGAGATACAAGGTTTTGTTTCAACAGCAGTGATATATTTGCCTGTTCAGCCTACAGCTGTGTTGGTTTTATCAAAGTCTCCTATTTAAAAGAGAGGGTGGTGTTTTTTCGGTGAAATGTGCCCTTTAAGTCTTGCCCATCGTATCCACTGTGAAAGTGTCCACTTCTGCGTTTCCTCTCTGAGGCTGAGGTGCTGGACGTGGAGCTCTGCTTCTGTTTACGCGTTCAGATTTTTTTTTTTTTTTTTTTTGTTTTCACTACTGTGACCTGCTTATTTGCGCTGCGCTCGTTCTTATCAGATGGAGGTGAAGTTCAGAGCCTTGGTGCTTCCTTCTGTTTGCTGGAGCTCAACGTTCGGGTTCCTCGGCCTTCAGCTGTGCTGCACACTTACTGGGCGAAAGCAAAGGCTCCTGAATGGTTCCTGGCTTAGACAGGAAAACCTTTAACTGACCCAGAACCTTCACATTATGTGGAAGTTCTTTAAAGTAGGTTCTTCATGTCCACATCTCATTCACAAGAATGCATCTGTGGAGAGCCGTCTGTTGAAAGATTTCTTTAGGGAACCAGAAGTGGTGGTTCTTCTGTGGTGACCCTTCTGGGGCTCCTTTAACTGAGTTATTTCTATTTGTTATTTTAGATTTTCTGCATTAAAATGTCTTTTATTCTGTACAGCTCAGGTTGTTTGACTCGGGATACACATTTTATTTCCTTGTGCTAAATGGCAAGCTTATAATTACAGATTTTAATTAATTACTGACTAATTAATTAGTCTATTTCATTATCAAGGTGTTTACACCCATAAAAATAAGAATTATAGGTTTAAAATTAATGGACATAATAATCCACACAAAAACAAGTACTGGCTGAAATGTTGTCGTCTGAAGCTGTAGCTTATAAATCATATACTATGCTGCATTTAAACAATACAGACTAATATCAGAATGAAGAAAATCAACATTTCAGAAGATTTGCTACATAATAATGATCAATCCTCAGTTTCAAAAGAGCTTGCCACCTTATTTTTTTTTTCATTGCAAAGTGAGTCACACATTCTTAATTCCTTATCACAATTATTCCACTCACTCCATCCAAATCATTGAATTCAGGTGTTCCAATCACTTCCATGGCCACAGGTGTATAAACCCAAGCCCCTAGGCCTGCAGACTGCTTCTACAAACATTAGTGAAAGAATGGGTCGCTCTCAGGAGCTCAGTGAATTCCAGCGTGGTACCGTGATCGGACGCTACCTGTGCAACAAGTCCAGTCATGAAATTTCCTCACTACTAAATATTCCACAGTCAACTGTCAGTGGGATTATAAAAAAGTCATTGGGAACGACAGCAACTCGGCCATGAAGTGGTCGGTCACGTAAAATGACAGAGCAGGATCAGCAGATGCTGAGGCGCATAATGTGCAGAGGTCACCGACTTTCTGCAGAGTCAATCACTACAGACCTCCAAACTTCATGTGGCCTTCAGATCAGCTCAAGAACAGCATAGAGAGCTTCATGGAATTGGTTTCCATGGCCGAGCAGCTGCGTCTAAGCCTTACATCACCAAGTGCAATGCAAAGTGTGGAATGCAGTGGTGTAAAGCGCCGCAGCTGGACTCTGGAGCAGTAGAGATGTGTTTTCTGGAGTGACCAATCACGCTTCTCCATCTGGAAATCTGATGGGCGAGTCTGGGTTTGGCGGTTGCCAGGAGAACGGTACTTGTCTGACTGCATTGTGCTGAGTGTAAAGTTTGGTGGAGGGGGGATTATAGTGTGGGGGTGTTTTTCAGGAGTTGGGCTCGGCCCCTTAGTTCCAGTGAAAGGAACTCTTAATGCTTCAGCACCAAGAGATTTTGGACAATTTCATTATCCCAACTTTGTGGGAACAGTTTGGGGACGGCCCCTTCTTGTTCCAACATGACTGCACACCAGTGCACAAAGCAGGTCCATAAAGACATGGATGAGCCAGTTTGGTGTGGAAGAACTTGACTGGCCTGAACAGAGTCCTGACCTCAACCCGATAGTACATCTTTGTACTATCAGGTTGTACTTTGTATCAGTGATTATAGATCAGTCTTAAAGGCACAGTAACAAAAACAGCCTGTTTTGCACTAAGAGGTAAAGATAGGTTGGAAAATAGTCATTAATAAATTAATTATGACAATTATGAAATCAATTTTGGTACATAAATCCACACAAACCTCATAAATAGCAAGTAATACATTAGGAAAATGTAGGCTATGGGCCCTTTTAAACATGTTTACATGCCTAGTTGGTGTTCAGATGGTAGTGCAGGGCTTCAGTGCTCACTGCGCTGTCTGATGTTCAGCACTCTACACGCTTCAGCAGTTCACACGGCCACTTTTTGGTGTCCCTCTGTTCACAGAGCATTCACATGTCTGAAGGGCTTTCTGGGAAACGGCTCTGTTTTTTGGCATTCAGAGTTCAGTGTGTGCTCTAAAGTAGGACACGTTGTCAGCTTTGTTTTCCTACAAAGGCCTCAGTGGGAGTTTATGCTGGACCTGACCTGCTGGACTCCAGAAACAAGACCAGGCTTCCTCTGTTTCTAAAGGAATAGCTTAACCAGAAAAATCACATTTCTCACAGATTGGCATTTTACGACACTGCTGGCAGATCAAACTGCACACAAGCGTGTCTGCATGACTGAAACCAACAGCGTAATCTTGATGTTTATAGATAACAGTATCAGACCCTCATAATCAACTCTAGATAATACTGAACAACATATAGGTGCACTTTGTAGTTCTACAGTTACAGACTGTAGTCCATCTGTTTCTGGTGGTGGTGGTGGTGGTGTGTGTTGTGCTGGTCTGAGTGGATCAGACAGAGGAGTGTCACTGCTGGACTGAGCATAGTCCTCCAAACAAAAATACTGTACAGCAGCAGATGAGGTATCGTCTCTGACTTTACATCTACAAGGTGGACCGACAAGGTAGGAGTGTTTAATAGAGTGGACAGTGAGTGGACACAGTGTTTAAAAACTCCAGTAGCACTGCTGTGTCTGATCCACTCGTACCAGCACAACACACACTAACACACCACCACCATGTCAGTGTTACTGCAGTGCTGAGAATGATCCACCACCGAAATAGTACTTGCTCTGTGAGGGTCCATGGGGGTCTTGACCACTGAAGAACAGGGTAACAAAGTATCACAGAAACAGATGGACTGTATGTAACTGGATGTAACTGTAGAACTACAAAGTGCTCCTATACAGTAAGAGGTGCTATAAAACGGACAATGAGCATAGAAACAAGGCGGGGGTCAGAATGTTATGCCTGATCTGTGTGGTCTTTCATTACTTGTTGGCTACATTGGCTCATAGTTCCAGTGCTAAAGCTAAAGAACTGTCCTGGCTGATTGATTACATGTGGGTTAAGAGGGGAAAACAGTCCTGAATGATCACTTTATCACTGAACTCCTGCAGTTTGTAGTTGGATAATTGGTCAAGCATAACTTTAGACTGCCCGCTCAGTGCTGCTCAGGAAACATCTGTGGGTGTGGAGCCCTGCACCCAGTCACCCGAGTCAAAATAGACTTAAAGCGGTAGTTCAACAAAAATAAAGAGTGAAATATTCCCCAGTTTTCCTGTGTTGCCCTATATGTGGTCGATCAGCCCACACATGCTTAATTTAGCTTTCTTTTTACATGATATGCATCACAGTATTTGGTTTTCTGAGGGTTTAATAAGTTAACTGACAAAGTTGTTCCACATATAAAAAGTAATAATAATAAACCTCCAACTACAGTGATTTTTATTTAGTGTTTTACAAACTGTACTGCACTAATTCCAATCAAACAGGCCTAATTATGCTCTCTCTGTAATGAAACGTGTAGTTAGGAGTTCTTAGGAACCCGCAGTTTATCGTGGTAGCAATAACATTGTCGTATTGCCCAGACTTATTTCAGGGTATCAGCGCAGTCACTGAACTGGAACTCGGCTTAAGTGTCCTCTTCAGTACCTTCAGCTAGTGAGCATAATTACTGCAGTTATCATTTTAAAGAGCACTCCTGGCTTTTATTTATTTTGCTGTTTTAGTTAAGCGGATGGGTCATTCTACAGGAACGCCCACTTTTCTATCTCTCCATAGGAGTCACTGGTGTCACTGATCGTCATCGGTGTTCCGCATAATAAAGGAACATTTTAATGAAGAATGCATTTTAAATAACTGCTACAAGAACATCAAACCACACGCTGTCAATCATGGAACATCCACTAAAATATGGAATTTAATCCAGTTGTGTTCTATTTTTCCACAATGACCACAGAATAAAGTCGGTCACACCAGCGACTTCAGCTAAAAGCTTCATATGAGATCATGAGCTGAATGAGAAAATCTCTGAGAACTGAAAGACACAGTGGACTCACCATGAGCTTTTCTTCATAGATCCTTAGAAAACAGGTCAAAAGAAGTCGAGACGTCATCAGAGTGACTTATTTCAAAATAAGAGATTTTAGTTATGCAGTCACATCAGTGACACAACTCCTGGGGATCTTTCATTATATATTTTATAATATTTATTTGGCTTTTGCTTTCTTTGTCATTTCATTCATATATTCCATAGTCATGTATAGAATAGAATAGAATAAGAATAGATAAATTAAAAACCTGTTAGGGTTACAATTTCAATGTAATATCTCTAAACACTAGGGACACAAAAGGGATGTTTCTGTAGAATGACCCAGTTAAGTTTATACATATATAGGTAAATATAAAGGAAAGTGCAATTCTGCCTCTCCACCTTAAAACCTGTTTTAAATTAAAGGGCCCGTGGCCTGAGGTCCACTTATGACTGTGACAATTAATTCCTGCATTCTCATTTTCCAACCTTCCTACTGTGCCTTTAAGACTGTATGCAAATGAGCTCTGTTCTCATTAGCTGTCCTGTATTGTATGTCTTTTAATAAGCACTGAGCTGAAACACTCCTTATAACTTCTGCGAAATGGGGCGGGGCTAAACAGCTATAGGCTGAAGAGGTGGACATGTGTAAATGTGTTTGTTCTTGTGACTTCACAAAAACAGCTCAAAATTGGCTGCTTTTGCAGGTTCTGTGGACTGTATGACCTGGGAGTAAGTGGCACAGTTTGAAATGTTTAATCGTGTTTACTGTATGTACCACATAAAAGCATTTTATTGAAAAGAAAAGCAATGTGTTGCTAAATGTTGTTTTTTTAATAATATTGGCCCTTTAATGACCACGCTGTACCTTTTTACCATGTACAGCATGTTCTCCGTCAATCTGAAGAACCATTTCACCAGACAAAGAACTGTTTAAGCATGCAGACGGTTCTATATATTAGTCATGGGTTTGAATAGAACCGTTCTCTTTAGTTAAGAACCCTTTTTAAGTGTTTCCCTTTAATCCTCTTCTCTCCTCAGGTTATGGCCACACAACCCCTCTGTCGGATGCAGGTAAAGCCTTCTCCATCGTCTACGCGCTGTTTGGTGTCCCCTTCACCATGCTGGTGCTGACCGCCTGTGTGCAGCGGCTGATGCGGCCGCTGACCTACAGGCCGATCGCGCTGTGGCAGCAGTGGTCAGGCTGGCAGCCCCAAACGGTTGCCGTTGGACACTTCGTCGTGCTGCTCACGGTGGTGGTCGTGGCCTTCTTTGTGCTGCCAGCGGTCATCTTCAGCTCCATAGAGGACTCGTGGTCGTTCCTAGAGGCGTTCTACTTCTGCTTCATCTCTCTCTGCACTATCGGGCTAGGGGACTTTGTTCCGGGGGAGCAGCCCAACCAGAGGCTGAGGCCGCTCTACAAGCTCTCCGTTATGGGTAGGACTGAGACACTCTTTCCCTTCAGTGTCATTCCTGAAGTTCTTTCTTCAACAGCATTCACCCCAAAGCACAAGCCTGATTTTATTGTTCTGTAATGTTTAAAGAGATGTTACTGTTTTATGGTCATTATCATTGGGTATCATTGACGCAGTACTCTTCTGGGTGTGTCAGACACTAAAGGGTGCTCAATTGGGAGTCTGAAATGAATGGCGCTTTTGTGTAATAGTTTGTAAATGCTTAATCATTTTTATGCATCATATGTTTGTGATGACACTGCACACGCAGTCAGTGAGCTGATGAGTTCACCAACCAAATAGTGCCAAGTTAATTAATTAGCGCTAAGATTTTAGGCTCATGGATTTACTCTTATTAGTCAAATACATCTCTGGTTAGTCCGTTAGTCTGATTGCTATGTGGGATGGAATATGCAAATCCGCTCATTACATAGCAACCAATTAGCAACTCTTTATCCATTCAGCTTCTTCATGTGCAGTTTGTTGTGCACAGTGTTGACATACTGCATGGGGAGGGGTTTCGCTTGTACTGTTGTTTTGATAACTCTCTTATGAGACGGCTCAGTGGTGTAGATGTTTATTCTCTGAAGAATGATATTTAAACTCCGTGGACGCTTTGGTACTTTCTGCGAGGCAGGAGGGTGAAGAGTCTGTGAGAGGGGTCGTCCACAATGCTGGCGGCCTTGCGGATGCAGGGCTTCGGGTAGGAGGTGTCTGTGGTGGGCAAAGACCCCTGATGACCTTCTGAGCTGTCCTTACAATCTGCTGTAAGTCCTGCAGTCCAAGACAGTGCAGTTCCCAGACCAGACAGTGAGACAGCTGATCAGGACGTTCTCCACTGTCCCCCTGTGGAAGCAGTGAGGGCCTTTGTGGTCTTGACTTACTTTGAGTGTAACTGATTTCTGCTGATTTGCTGTGTAATGTGTTACCTTTTGCTGCTGATTAGTTGTCGAGTTACTGATTCTCATATGAGTCGGCTTAGCGGTGCAGATCTAATTATTTATTCTCTGAAGCGAGAACATTATTCTGCATGAGGAATGCTTTTGTTGGTGCTTTGTTGGTGCTCTGGCACTCAGCCCAGCAAAGCTAATGAAGTAACAGTGCTGCTGCTGGTGGGCGGTTCTCCTGATTTTCCATGTTAAATGAATAAATCTGTGGAAATACCTCTATACATGCTGTTCGGAACGACCGCTAATGCGCTTTAGTCCATATTTATAGGTAACAGCGAGTCATAGAGTATCAGAAACCACATAATCAAGACTATTAGAGAGGCTAAACAGCTCTTCATGGTTTGTGATGATTTAAGCATGCATTCAATGCCTAAAGTAACATCTTTACACCTAAAAATGATGTTAAACAAAAGCAAACCTGCTTGTGTTTCCTGTGTAACACCTTTTGTGTCATTGTTTTCTGATTCTATGTTAAAAGTATAAAATGTGTTCTTAGACTGAACACACTGTGTCTAGTTAGACAGAATGTGTTGGTGGTGGTGTAAACTAATTCTTTTCATCGTGAAACTTTTAAAGATTTTTTTTTTTTGGATAAAGTGATCCTTATTCGTCCCACAACGGGGAAATTTCACCTCCACATTTAACCCATCCATGCAGTGAAACGCCACATACAAACTAGTGAATGCACACGCGCACACACGCACACGCGCACACACACACACACACACACAGTTTGTGTGTTGGGGGTTAGGTGTCTTGCTCAAGGGCACTTCAGTCACGTACTGTTGGCTCAGGGGATCAAACTGGCGACCTTCCGGTCACAGGGCCAGTTCCTTAACCTCCAGGCCAAGACTGCCCAAAGTGTTTAGGCAAGGGGCACCAAGATTTAACCTTTCTACCTCAAAATATAAAGACTGTTTTGTGATTTTAGGCTTTTTTTATCCAGATTTTTATACACATTTTTAAAATTCACATGAGAGATGGATGGAAAACTCTCTGGCATGTGCGACAGGGTTTAAGACAGGCCTGTGTTGCTACACAGTGAACAATATGCTAAAGAGCTGTGGCCCAGTCTCTTTTCACCCCTTGCTCCTACCACTCAGCACTCAGCATTCACGTCTAGGGGTGGGGTGAAGTGTTGGGGCTACGTGACCCTCCAAACGGAGGTTTTTCAGAGACTCCAAACTCAGATGGAGAACAAGAGAACAAAGAAACCTACAAATATGAGAATTTTCTCTGTGAATAAATTACGATAATCACTGTTTAATCTCAATTTAATGTGGTTTTAGTGAATTTTGGTCGTTTTTCTTCATAACAAGCATAAAAATCACTAATAGCATCCTAACATCTCGGTAGCTAACTTTCCCATTCCACCTTAAATAGTCCGGCAGTTCTGACGCCTGAAGCGCTAGAATTGTCATTTATTTATTAATTTTTTCTAACATACCAGTTGCCTTTCACATTGTCAGTGCATTTCATGATAAATGAACCAAAATAAATGCTCTAAAATTACATGGAGAGAAGTGTGGCTTTGACTTGCATTAAAAGTGAAGTTTATTTTGGGCTTCTCCTGCATAAGTGTTGTAATTCTAGAGAAATGAGATTATATATGAACAGAAACACCAGTCAGGCTTTATTTCTTTATTATGTAAGAGAGCTGTAGTTTAATTTAAAGTATTTTGTCAATAATCTTTGTGAAAATAAGCAATTTTGTTAATGTTAAAGGCCCAAAACTAGGATTTACTGTTATTTGCACAGTGTTGTATTGCAATACCCAGCATGCTTTGCGAAAATACATCATACAACTTATTGGGAGTTCTCCACACAGTGATGAAGGAATCGGCTGATATAGAGGCTGATAAATACGGCCGTGCTAAACACTTCAAACAGCTTTCAAAAGGTCCCACCCACCTTTTGAGATGCATCATCAGAAGGGGTCTTCCTGGTCTTTAAACTGGAACAGCACTGCTGTTCAGAGAGAGTGAGCATGTTTACAGCTGTAGTGATGGTGAAATTGAAACTTTTGGATGCAGTGTCCCTTTAATGTACGTGGCCAGCCTGCAGCGTGCTGCCCCTCAGCTCGACTCATTATTGGCTCTGAGCATTTATGTGAGCTGTGATTGGAGCTGCTCTTAACAGACTGAGGCTACATTCATACCTTCAGTGAGAGAAATGACACCCAGAGTCCATCATACTGATGGATTTACTCATAAAGCACTCAAACCTACACATGCTGGCTCAGTAATCATCATCGTAGCGGTAGTTGTAGCAATAGTAATGGTAGTAATCAGTGGTAATAGTAGCAGTAATAGTAGTATTCAGCGGTAATAGCAGCAGCAGCAATAATAATGGTAGTAGTCAGCGGTAATAGTAGCAGCAGTAATGGTAGTATTCAGCGGTAATAGTAGCAGCAGTAATGATGGTAGTAGTCAGCAGTAATAGTAGCAGCAGTAATGATGGTAGTAGGCAGCAGTAATAGTAGCAGCAGTAATGATGGTAGTAGGCAGCAGTAATAGTAGCAGCAGTAATGATGGTAGTAGGCAGCAGTAATGATGGTAGTAGTCAGCAGTAATAGTAGCAGCAGTAATTGTAGTGTTCTGCGGTAAACGTAGCATTAGTAGTAGTAGTAGTAGTAGTAGTAGTAGTAGTAGTAGTAGTAGTAGTAGTAGTAGTAGTAGTAACCAGCACCAGTAATAATGGTAGTAGTCAGCAGTAGTAATCAGCCGTAATAGTAGCAGTAGTAGGACTAATAGAAGTAATCGAACAAATGTAAAGTTCTTTTTTTTTTTTTTTTTTTTTTTTTGCCGTTAAATCTATTTCCACTGCACTCTAAACAATTTTTGCTGAAAGTGGGTTCACACTGCGGCAGAACAGATGTACAGTAGATCTACAAAGAGGGTATAAGTTGCTTTTTATGAAACAGGTAAACAATGACTGTGTGCTGGACGCCGTCCACTTTGGAGAAGCGAAAGGAGAACGGAGAGTTTCTGCACCTCATTCAGGAGCTGAAACCTCATTAACTCCTTCACTCACAGCTCTGATCTCTGAACTGCAGTTTGATTTTGGTTCTCTGTTCCGCTCCTGGGCTAGGAAAACAGCTTCAAGCTGAACCGAGCATACAGGGTAAAATGGGCTAACAAAGTATTAGAGAAACAGATGGACTACAGTCTGTAACTGTAGAACTACAAAGTGCACCTATAGAGTCAGTGGAGCTGATGAAATGGACAGTAAGTGTAGAAACAAGATACCATCATGTGAAAGTCTTATTTCAGAAAAGCAGGGAAAACTCTCAGGTTTTCATCCTGAAAGCAGAAGTGCTTAATGGTTAGGGTGTTGGTGTAAATGAGTCGTGTACTGTGTTGGTAATGAAAGTGAGTGGGAACATTTGTGTTTATATCTAAATTGGTGTTGCTCTTCCCTCGTGGTCCAGAACTGCACTCCAGCTGTTGGTTTAGGGGTGAATTGCTGCGATGTGCGGGAAGGAAACTGCATCGTGAGAGAGTGAGAGAGTGAGAGAGAGAGAATTTCAGCTGCTCTGCTTTTCTTCTCCTGAGGAACTGCTTGGTCATTGGCGTGATCGCCTGAGCGGTGCAGTAAAGAGGATTAGAAACAAACGTGTTCGTCATGTGACGCTACTGTGATGGCTGAATAGTGTGTGTAGCTGGCTTTTTAGTTAGTACAGTAATAACGCTTCTTTATGTGAATCTAAAGCAGTACGACAATACTTACAAGTCCATACATTCCATATGTGGAATCTTAAATGCAAAAACACTGTTACTTCTGCTGTTTTTGTGATGTGACAAAAACCAGCACATTTACACACATCCACCAGTTCAGCTTACAGTAGTTTTAGTCCCACCCACTCATGAAGGTTAGTCTAGACTGCTTTTTGAGTGAGGCACAATACAGGGCAGCCAATCAGAATGGAGCTCATTTACATACATCTTCCTTAAAGGCACACTTTAAGCTCAATGCAGGTGAGTTCGAAACAAAGTTTAAAGGGGAATTCTACCAATATTTCAGAATTCCCCCATAACTCAGCATGGGCCGTAATCGCAGCGGTTTTGTGTGAAATTGTTCAGACGTCTTTATAGTGGTGGTGATAGGAACCAGACATCGCCATGACTACAACACTGATATAGACATTTTATTTACCATCCAGAACCACCAGAGAACCTACACGAGTCTTCTGAGTTTATATGGAATGTCTATCATAAAACAGCATCTCAGTCATCAGGCAGTGAATTCAGAACCATTTCATGTAGGAAGTTTCTGTGAGGAGCTTTTAGAGGAGGACGTTTGGTTCCATTCACCACCACTGTGAACAGTTCCGATTTGGTAAGTTTATCTAGAACAGAGCGTTTCACACCAAACCACTCAGAACCGCTCTGATTAAATCTCAACCCGTTATTTATCTGGAAATTTTGAAAAATTAGTGGAGTTCCCCTTTTAAACAGCACCGTTAGTTAAACTATGCATGTAGAAGGAAACCTTCCTGGTAAAAGTGGTGCACAAATAGTAAACATATACAAAACAATAGAGTAGCTGGAGACAGAGAGCACAGAGCCGTGCAGCGTGAACAGTGAAGATGCAGGATGTTATCTCCGGGTTCTGCACTGTGACGATACGGAGATAAACCACTTCCTCTTAGTAATTGAAGTGTGAGAAAGTTTCTCTGCAGTTTATTTATGCACTCATCAGTTGAGGCTGTAGATCATACAGATAAATTCATCTCCTGGGTTTGTTCCATCATGTGTCAGTGCTCTGTTAAGGTCCTACTAAGGAAAATCATGCAACCGTAGACAGTGCAGATTCTATAAAAACAGTTTAAAGAAAGTATTTACTGAAGCAGGTCCAGTAGCTTTAGACTCTCCTTCCGTTATAAATAATTGCTATCCACACCTCAGCGTTACTGCGTTACTGGCTGACGTGCCATGTCTGATTTAAAGGGCCCGCATCGTGATTCTTTTTTTCCTTACTTTTTGAAATGAGTATAATGTAGTGATCACCGTAGTGTGTGTGTGTGTGTGTGTGTGTGTGTGTGTGTTGTATGTACATACAGTTCATACAAAAGAACCTACAAAATTCAGCCCGTGGCAGTTTAGGCCCCATCCGTACGGCCCACGACAGCATAGGGCCACCCACTCTACCTTTTTATTGCGTTTAACTAGATTCAGTCTGATATGTTGATATATGATATATATGATATATAGCTTTGAATAAAGCGCTATATAAATAAACTTTGCTTGCTAAATATTGAGGTCCTAGAACAGGGGTGTCAGACTCAACCACTAAAAGTGCCATATTAGAGAATCTCAATGAGTCGCTGGGCCAGAGAACATTTCACTTTTAACTGACATTTTGCTTTAAACCGAATGACAATTGTTTATTCAAAATATGCAGAAACCTCAGCAGTAATATATAAGCACTTGTAGTCGACCTTAAAATATTACATAAAACCTTGAAATATTAAATATGTTCCCAGGAGCCAGGTTTGTTAAATTTGATTGATATGCCTTGTTCCAGCACACATTCAGCCCCAAGTAGTGAAGTAATGTAATTCCACCTGTCATATTTCCTCCTGCTAACTGCTCCCCCTCTGTGTTTTCTCTCCCAGTGTATCTATTTGTGGGGCTGATGGTGATGTACCTGGTTCTTCGTACATTCCACAAGCTGGCCGACGTGCAGGGCTGGACGGCCTTCTTCCACCTGCCCAACTGTGATGATGAAGGCGAGGAGGACAAGGAGCCGATAGTGGAAGCTGTGAATGAAACCATGCAGGCAGATGAAACGGCTGCCAGCAAGCCCCTGGACCCCGGATCACACGTCTCCTACAACTCTTTCAGCAAATAAACATCTCACCTCCACCTTCACCTCCACTCTCTCCTGTAGATGTCTCCTTTAGGGCTCACACATGAGCATAAGTGCGAGAGTTCGTCACTAACTGTGAACAGTGAGCGTCTGTTCTGTATGTGCGTGAGGGGTGGGGTGGGGTGGGGGGTTACCTGTCTCAGGTGAGCTGCACCCAGAGCAGTACTGGTCCTGATGAATAAATGTGGGGGAATATGTAAGGGCTGTTTCTTATGCCAAAGTTATTTGGAGTTGTTGTTGTGTTTTTTTTTTTTTTTTTTTGTTTTGTTTTTGTTTTTTTTTTCCTCTCCTAATTTGTTTTCTTGTAATTTTTTTTCCCTGTTGGCACCCCCTGGTGGTTGTCTTGTTTTTTTTTTTGTGGCTGGACTGTTGGTGCTTTTGTAAATGACACAAAAAAAATTAAAAAGCTTTTTAGCATTTTTACATATGCATCCATTTGTGCCTTTCTGGCAATCGAAATTGGCCCCCAACTGTTTAGGTGTTGTTTTGTTTTTCTTTTCTTTTTTTAACCACTTTTCTGTGTCATCTTACCTGAGGTTTGAATGGTCACTCTACCACAGAGATCACCATCACTCCTCCTGGAGATCAGCCTTCCTGCAGGTTCCACCTCCAACCCAAATCTAATGCACCTCATTTGGCTTATTAAGGAGTCCTGAAGGCAGTAATGCAGTAAAGTAGTCTGCAGGAAGGTGGATTTCTAGAAGCAGGGCTGGTGACCACTGATCTACCATAGGTATGTGCCTTATTCAAGGTTCTTGGTGAACGAAGTTGCCCACCCATCCATTTAAGAATTTTTTTTTGTTTGTTTATGACATTTGATATTTTGACTTTTTTTTTAGTCTCAAACTATACAGAAATTTAAGTTCTGATATGTTTACTGTTTATCTCTTTACTGATTATTATTCAATATATACATATTATTTAATAGATATATTATTTTCTCTCTCTCTCTGCAGTCGGGGTTTATTAGGTAGCACTTTTTATTCAGCTTTTCTCCATTTGTTGTTTGTGTTTAAGAAATTCTTGGTTTTTTGGGGATTTTTTGTACTTTGGCACCACCTGCTGGTTGTGGTCTGGAGCAGTTTAGTGGTGCGTTATGAACTATGCAACACAAGGTTTATGTGTAATGTGTAGGTTTTTTTATCTTCGTGGTAAACTTTGATCTGTGAGACCTACAGAACTGTTTTTGGTGCCTTATGAACTATGCAGAAATGTAAGAAATCAAAGAAAATTTAGTAATTGGCATTTTATGAGTTTATCACTACTTGAAGGCTGAATCCACCCACTGTGCCTTACTGGTGCTTGGTGATTGAAATCGCCCCCCTCCGACCTTAATTTGTTTTTGAACTGCAGTAGGATGAACAAAACAATTTCCCACTCAATTTGCCTTTTTATGGCGTCCCACGTCAAAGTGGACCGACTGTAACAGTGCAGTCTGAGTAGAAATGCACTTTCTCATGTCTGTCAGCCAGTTATGATGGACAAATCACGTCTACACGGCCTAACGAGTAGAGTAACACAGCGATGGTCTCTGCTGTACCTGTGAAACCTGACTGACTGTGTGATGACTGATTGGACCGGGGGGGGGGGGGGGGTTGTCGGTGTCATGCTTCATTTTTATGTCTGGTAGGGAACAAAAAGGGCCTGTGAATGAACAAAGATGGAAAAACTAAGTGAATGTTTGTTTGTGCACAGAAGAGAATAAAGATGTAACTCGTCTTGTACAGCTGTGTTTAACTGTCTTGTCTAACGGTGTAGCTGCTGCTTTCAAAACAGAAGATATCAGAATTTAAAAGGTGCACTGTTTGATTCTGGAGACATTGTGTTTTTTGTTTTTGTTTTTTTTTTTTTTTTTGGATCATGTCATTTAAAACTCTTCGCAAAACATTGTACAGACAAATGTCATCGTATCTGAATTTGTTTTCCAGTTCCACCTTAAACGTTGCAGCAGTTAGGCAATATTCAGGTGCCTAAGGTTTGTTTGAACGTTTCCATTCCACCTTAAATGATGCAGTGGTTAAACAATATTCATGTGCCTCAGCTTCTTTGAATTTTCCCATTCCACCTTAAATGATGCAGCAGTTAGGCAACATTCAAGTGCGTCCGCTTCTTCAAATTTTCCCGTTCCATCTTAAATGGTGTGGTATTTAGACTATATTTATGGGCTTCAGCTTCTCATTCTAATTTTCCTGTTCCACCTTAAACGAGAAGCTGAGGCTCCTGAATACAGCCCAACTGTTGCACCATTTAAGGTAGAACAGGAAAATTCAAGGCTGAGGCTCCTATTCTTATGCCCTCATAATGAAAGATATTAGGATTTTATTAAAACTGCATTTATTTTTGTTGCATAATTTGAAAAGACCACTTCACCTTCATCTCTTGTTAAAATTTAATGAATGCTTTAACAAAAATGCACTAAAACGGATCAAATCTCGTTACATTAACTTCCATTACACGAAGATGGAAATGAAGGGGTTCAATTAAGGGGATCAGATCAATATTCGTTGTTTAAAATAACAATGAAAGTCTTTCATCAGTTAGTGTTTTGTTTATTACAACAAGTGTAAATTAACAGTAACATTTCCCTTCTAGAACAGCACAACTGGCCCATAAGGTGACGACCAGAACCAACACTTCACAGCATGCAGACGCCCAACACTCACAGCCCCACACCTTAGTGTGTATACATAAACCAGACCTGCTGCCACCCGTCTGATCCACGACCACGACCTGGGTTTTCACAGCTCTGTTCTCTTCACTGTGTTCTGGTTGCACAACTACTACACCAGGAGGACTGACAGACAGGTCCGGGCCGGACCGCCTTTCAATGGAACCATCAATTAGTTTGAGGTATTTCAACACCGATTCAGAGGCCCGAACTCAAAAGAGAGTGCATTCCCGTAACGTTTAGGGAAGAACCTGCTGCACTCGAACGGAACACAAAACCCAAAATGAGTTACAGCAAATTAAACATTTCCTTAGAAAAGAAAAACACAGTGTAGAATATACGTCTCTAAAATCTCAGAACTGTCAAGTGAAATCATCTCAAACCCTGTCAATCACAGCGATGGGAAAAATATTTATCGTTACCACGATGAACAAAGTCAGTGTGCTGAATGTTTCACTTGCGTGAATAAAAGACTGTAGGTTTATTATTGGATGTGTAGTAATGTGGTTTTATCTGGTCTCTTCTAACTTAATTAAATCTCAGAAAAACTAAATACTGTGAGGCATATTGTGCAGTGTGAAAACGTCTTAATATATCATGATATAATATTTTTACCACATCGCCCGTCTCTAATATATCAATATATTTCTCATTATGAGACTGCGGCAAGAATATTTTAGATCACTCAGGGGAAGCACGATGATTCGGAATCACATTGTCATCAGATTTGTGCTTTGAAATGACCACCAGACAGACGTTCAGGTTGGACTGATATCTGATGTTGTTTGCTAACTCCAGAATAGTTGAATGCTTATGTGACGCTGGGTTTTATTGATTTTACTGCATTCAAACCCCATAAAAATAAATGCTGAACCTTTCTATAACACTAATATACAGATTTACTCCCAATTTTCACATTTTGTAAATGTTTATGTATCGGTATTGGCAAATACATCAACAATTTAGATAATGGAATCGTTAATTTCTAATTGTGGCTGGCAAAATTTGTACTTATCTGCAGATAACTTTACTTACTTTGTGAAATAATGTATAGAATTTGTTATTTTGTGGTTTATTGATCTCTCTGGGGTTCATTTATGACATTTGTGCCACAACATGGTATGTGTGTCCGCCAAAAACAGACGTAATTTCCTTTTCCCAACCTTTCTTTACCCTTGGAATTAAACTAAAAGCACTTCAGGTTGAAACATGCCTTATAATTTCAGTGTTAGTGGGTGGGGCTAAGATGCTTTAGGCTGAATCACAGCAGATATATGTAAAAAATTGTTTTTTTTTTTGGCGAATTATTTGGCAAAAATAGAGAATGCAGAGAAGTTTTTAGAACCCGAATTTGTATATACAGCCAGTATGGAGCAGGGTGTGAAATGTAGGAAATGTACATTTTGGAACCTGGAAAATTTGATTATATAGACCCTTTAAAACAAGGAAATTGATGTCAAATAGGTTGAACTACTTTAGTAGTCTTATAATCTCATAGTGAAAAATTTTAGATATATTGACTGGAATTAAGATGATTTCATTTGTCAAGATCTTTCTGTATCAGTTTCATCTCTTCATCAGGCATTACTGAAGGCACCGATGGGAAACAATGATCAAGTTTAACCTCCAAAGACTGAGCAAGGTAGTGGAGCAAACATTATAAACGCCGCCCGTTTCAGACTATTTTAAATTACGTAATTTATACTCTTCAAGAAAACAAAACAAGTAAAATATTCTAACAGAGTTTTCAGTCTGCCAACTGCCATCTCTAGAACTTGATGGCTTTACCAACCACAGAACCTTTTCGCCTTTAACATGAAGCTGTTAGGTTCGTACGAGTATGTCCATAATGTGCTCTAACTCATGCATTTCTCTTGAACCTGAAGAGGACGGTGCAGATGGAGAGCTGGACAGAGACGGTAGGTATCTCACGAGCTCGTCAGCAGGAAAGGAGAAGGTTCCTGAACCGAAACTGTTCACCTCTCCGTTGAACACTGACGTGTCAATGTCCAACAGAAGGTCATCGATGGTGGCATCCTGGAGGAAACCAGACATGCTGGCTGGTGCTCCACCTTCAGATGTTCTGCAGCTCTCAGTCTTGTGGCTGAAGGTCAGACTCTGTCTGTATCTTCCATCTCCTGGGATGTTCTCAACAGACGCCAACGCAGAGCGCTGAGGAACAGATGGTCCGCCATCTAGAGCAGCATCGAGATTTTTCAGGATGGCAGAAATGGCTGAAGACAAGGAGAAGTCCTCATCTGTGGACCAGGCCATGAAGTCATCCTCCATGTTTTCCAACCCCAGGGAGCAAATGGAGGCACCGAGCCCAGCAGGAGTGCACTCTCGCTGTGAACGGAGCTCAGGCAGCACCCTCGGTGGAGCCTGTAGTTTCCGAGGGCCACTGATTCCGGACAAAGAGGTTCTGACCTCCGACTGGACCTGGCGTAGCGTGTTATTGATGAGAACGGATCGTAGTAAGCTGGGCTCCACCAGGGCCTGGTCTCGCTGGAACTTATCCCAGGAGATGTCCAAAACGGACTGCAGCTGACTCTGCCAAACGGAGCCTTCACCCTCGTTGCTCTCATGGACCTTACGCTTCAGTCCCCGCGCCCCCATGAGTCCGTCACTCTGTGAAGAAATAATACATCTGTTAACATCACAAGGCAGAGCAAATGATAAGGATAACAGGACGTGAAGAACCTCAAAAGACTCAAATTAAAGGAGTTTGTGTTGTTTATTTATTTATTTGATAAAGTAGTTTTTGGGGCATCAGATTAACCTCCAATGCTTTCCTCAGTCCATGTTCCAATCAAAATTCCTGCATAACTGAGGTGTAATCAGAGAGATTCTGAGCAGTTTAGAGTGAAATGGGTCAGATGTCTATACAGTGGTGGTGATGGGAATCAGGCATCGCCATGACTACAACACAGATGTAGACATTTTATTTACCATCCAGAACCACCAGAGAACCTACACGAGTCTTCTGAGTTTATATGGAATGTTGATGATGGAAAATAGTGGAAAATCTGGAATAATCAATTTTCTTTGGGGACTATTTTGCCGCACAGCGCCCTGCATGTATCCCTCTACCATGAATGGAGTTTAAGTTCTCTAAACTATCATAAAACAGCGTCTCAGTCATCAGGCAGTGAATTCAGAACCATTTCATGCAGGAACTTTCTGTGAGGAGCTTTCAGACGGGGACGTCTGGTTCCATTCACCACCACTGTGAACAGTTCTGACTCTCTAGAACGGAGCGTTTCACACCAAACCGCTCAGAACCAGTCAGAACCGCTGTGTTTACATCTGAACCAGGTAAATATGCAGTATTTTAAAGTTCAGCTCACCTGAAGCGCATCAGCAAACTTTTACCCACTTCATTGAAAAGTTGTTGGAAGCATCGTTGCCACACTAAACTACATATATGGACTCCAGACAATGTTAATAGGTATTATTATTAGTGTGTTCCAGCACTGCAGAAGGTTCAAAAAGAGTCGGGTCGGGCTTCAGTGCTGTTTAATTAGCCAAGTTAGCCTTAGCACTATGTTTACCGCTCTGACCGGTTAAGCTACCCAGTTAGCGTTTCAGCTAACTAGAACAGTAAAAACACAACACCGGGCTCTGTCCCTCACCTGTCCGGGTTCTGCGGGTCCTCAGGAATCCACTAAATGAACTAAAGCGTTTGTTAAAGTCTGTAAATGATAAAGAATCCGCGGCGCGAACTGACTTAACCTACTCGCTTTCCCGCCCGCGATTCAAGCGCTGCACGAAAACGAGACGAGGGTGCCTCTGGGTAATGCAGTCCACACTGCGGTGAACGTAGCCGACACTTTTTAAAAAAAAAAAAAAAAAAAAAAAAGCTTATTCAAGCATTTTTGGGGGTCCATGTAGAGGCATGAACACTCAAAGAACCCGTTGCATGAATACAGGGTTCTTTAGATTGATTAAGAATGGAGATTAATTTGAAAAGGGTTCTATACTGCACCCTAAAAGGTTCTTCTGTTTTATGAAAGCTTGACATGGTAACAATAGAAGAATCCTTTGCTACCTATATAGAACCCTTTTCAAAAAGTTCCATGTAGAACCATCTTTAGTTTACAGTGTTGTGACGGTTTAGACCGCTAGCTTCCTCTAATGTAGTTTACAGCGTCGTGACGGTTTAGACTGTTAACTTTCTCTAATGTAGTTTACAGCGTCGTGACGGTTTAGACTGTTAGCTTTCTCTAATGTAGTTTACGGCGTTGTGACGGTTTAGACCGTTAGCTTTCTCTAATGTAGTTTACAATGATGTGACGGTTTAGACCGTTAGCTTTCTCTAATGTAGTTTACAGCATTGTGACGGTTTAGACTGTTAGCTTTCTCTAATGTAGTTTACAGCGTCGTGACGGTTTTGACAATTAGCTTTCTCTAATGTAGTTTACAGTGATGTGACGGTTTAGACCGTTAGCATTCTCTAAGGTAGTTTACAGCATCGTGACAGTTTAGACTGTTAGCTTTCCCCGATGTAGTTTACGGTGTCGTGACAGTTTAGACCGTTAGCTTTCTCTAATGTAGTTTACAGCGTCGTGACGGTTTAGACTGTTAGCTTTCTCTAATGTAGTTTACGGAGTCATGACAGTTTAGACCGTTAGCTTTCTCTAATGTACTTTACAATGATGTGACGGTTTAGACCGTTAGCTTTCTCTAATGTAGTTTACAGCGTCGTGACGGTTTAGACCGTTAGCTTTCTCTAATGTAGTTTACAGCGTCGTGACGGTTTAGACCGTTAGCTTTCTCTAATGTAGTTTACAGTGTTGTGACGGTTTAGACTGTTAGCTTTCTCTAATGTAGTTTACGGAGTCATGACGGTTTAGACCGTTAGCTTTCTCTAATGTAGTTTACGGCGTCGTGACGGTTTAGACCGTTAGCTTTCTCTAATGTAGTTTACAATGATGTGACGGTTTAGACCGTTAGCTTTCTCTAATGTAGTTTACAGCGTCGTGACGGTTTAGACTGTTAGCTTTCTCTAATGTAGTTTACAGGGTCGTGACGGTTTAGACCGTTAGCTTTCTCTAATGTAGTTTACAATGATGTGACGGTTTAGACCGTTAGCTTTCTCTAATGTAGTTTACAGCGTCGTGACGGTTTAGACTGTTAGCTTTCTCTAATGTAGTTTACAGGGTCGTGACGGTTTAGACTGTTAGCTTTCTCTAATGTAGTTTACAGTGATGTGAGGCTTTAGACCGTTAGCTTTCTCTGATGTAGTTTACGGCGTCGTGACAGTTTTGACAATTAGCTTTCTCTAATGTAGTTTACAGTGATGTGACGGTTTAGACCGTTAGCTTTCTCTAATGTAGTTTACAATGATGTGACGGTTTAGACCGTTTGCTTTCTCCGATGTAGTTTACAGTGTCGTGACAGTTTAGACCGTTAGCTTTCTCTAATGTAGTTTACAGCGTCATGACGGTTTAGACTGTTAGCTTTCTCCAATGTAGTTTACGGTGTCGTGACAGTTTAGACCGTTAGCTTTCTCTAATGTAGTTTACAGCGTCATGACGGTTTAGACTGTTAGCTTTCTCCAATGTAGTTTACGGTGTCGTGACGGTTTAGACCGTTAGCTTTCTCTGATGTAGTTTACGGCGTCGTGACGGTTTTGACAATTAGCTTTCTCTAATGTAGTTTACAGTGATGTGACGGTTTAGACCGTTAGCATTCTCTAAGGTAGTTTACAGCATCGTGACAGTTTAGACTGTTAGCTTTCCCCGATGTAGTTTACGGTGTCGTGACAGTTTAGACCGTTAGCTTTCTCTAATGTAGTTTACAGCGTCGTGACGGTTTAGACTGTTAGCTTTCTCTAATGTAGTTTACGGAGTCATGACAGTTTAGACCGTTAGCTTTCTCTAATATAGTTTACAATGATGTGACGGTTTAGACCGTTAGCTTTCTCTAATGTAGTTTACGGTGTCGTGACAGTTTAGACCGTTAGCTTTCTCTAATGTAGTTTACAGCGTCGTGACGGTTTAGACTGTTAGCTTTCTCTAATGTAGTTTACGGAGTCATGACAGTTTAGACCGTTAGCTTTCTCTAATGTACTTTACAATGATGTGACGGTTTAGACCGTTAGCTTTCTCTAATGTAGTTTACAGCGTCGTGACGGTTTAGACCGTTAGCTTTCTCTAATGTAGTTTACAGCGTCGTGACGGTTTAGACCGTTAGCTTTCTCTAATGTAGTTTACAGTGTTGTGACGGTTTAGACTGTTAGCTTTCTCTAATGTAGTTTACGGAGTCATGACGGTTTAGACCGTTAGCTTTCTCTAATATAGTTTACAATGATGTGACGGTTTAGACCGTTAGCTTTCTCTAATGTAGTTTACAGTGTTGTGACGGTTTAGACCGTTAGCTTTCTCTAATGTAGTTTACAGCGTCGTGACGGTTTAGACTGTTAGCTTTCTCTAATGTAGTTTACGGAGTCATGACAGTTTAGACCGTTAGCTTTCTCTAATGTAGTTTACGCCGTTGTGACGGTTTAGACCGTTAGCTTTCTCTAATGTAGTTTACAGCGTCGTGACGGTATAGACTGTTAGCTTTCTCTAATGTACTTTACGGCGATGTGACGGTTTAGACCGTTAGCTTTCTCTAATGTAGTTTACAATGATGTGACGGTTTAGACTGTTAGCTTTCTCTAATGTAGTTTACAGCGTCGTGACGGTTTAGACTGTTAGCTTTCTCTAATGTTGTTTACAGTATCCTGACGGTTTAGAGCGTTAGCTTTCTCTAATGTAGTTTACAGTGTTGTGACGGTTGAGACCGTTAGCTTTCTCTAATGTAGTTTACAGCGTCGTGACGGTTTAGACAGTTAGCTGTCTCTAATGTAGTTTACGCCGTTGTGACGGTTTAGACCGTTAGCTTTCTCTAATGTAGTTTACAATGATGTGACGGTTTAGACCGTTAGCTTTCTCTAATGTAGTTTACAGCGTCGTGACGGTTTAGACTGTTAGCTTTCTCTAATGTAGTTTACAGGGTCGTGACGGTTTAGACCGTTAGCTTTCTCTAATGTAGTTTACAGGGTCGTGACGGTTTAGACCGTTAGCTTTCTCTAATGTAGTTTACAATGATGTGACGGTTTAGACCGTTAGCTTTCTCTAATGTAGTTTACAGCGTCGTGACGGTTTAGACTGTTAGCTTTCTCTAATGTAGTTTACAGGGTCGTGACAGTTTAGACTGTTAGCTTTCTCTAATGTAGTTTACGGAGTCATGACAGTTTAGACCGTTAGCTTTCTCTAATATAGTTTACAATGATGTGACGGTTTAGACCTTTAGCTTTCTCTAATGTAGTTTACGGCGTCGTGACGGTTTAGACTGTTAGCTTTCTCTAATGTAGTTTACAGCGTCGTGACAGTTTAGACTGTTAGCTTTCTCTAATGTAGTTTATGGCGTTGTGACGGTTTAGACCGTTAACTTTCTCTAATGTAGTTTACAGTGATGTGAGGCTTTAGACCGTTAGCTTTCTCTGATGTAGTTTACGGCGTCGTGACAGTTTTGACAATTAGCTTTCTCTAATGTAGTTTACAGTGATGTGACAGTTTAGACCGTTAGCTTTCTCTAATGTAGTTTACAATGATGTGACGGTTTAGACCGTTTGCTTTCTCCGATGTAGTTTACAGTGTCGTGACAGTTTAGACCGTTAGCTTTCTCTAATGTAGTTTACAGCATCGTGACGGTTTAGACCGTTAGCTTTCTCTAATGTAGTTTACAACGATGTGACGGTTTAGACCGTTAGCTTTCTCTAATGTAGTTTACAGCGTCGTGACGGTTTAGACCGTTAGCTTTCTCTAATGTAGTTTAATGCGTCGTGACGGTTTAGACTGTTAGCTTTCTCTAATGTAGTTTACAGCGTCGTGACGGTTTAGACTGTTAGCTTTCTCTAATGTAGTTTACAGCGTCGTGACGGTTTAGACCGTTAGCTTTCTCTAATGTAGTTTACAGTGTTGTGACGGTTTAGACCGTTAGCTTTCTCTAATGTAGTTTACAGCGTCGTGACGGTTTAGACTGTTAGCTTTCTCTAATGTAGTTTACGGAGTCATGACAGTTTAGACCGTTAGCTTTCTCTAATGTAGTTTACGCCGTTGTGACGGTTTAGACCGTTAGCTTTCTCTAATGTAGTTTACAGCGTCGTGACGGTATAGACTGTTAGCTTTCTCTAATGTACTTTACGGCGATGTGACGGTTTAGACCGTTAGCTTTCTCTAATGTAGTTTACAATGATGTGACGGTTTAGACCGTTAGCTTTCTCTAATGTAGTTTACAATGATGTGACGGTTTAGACCGTTAGCTTTCTCTAATGTAGTTTACAGCGTCGTGACGGTTTAGACTGTTAGCTTTCTCTAATGTAGTTTAAAGCGTCATGACGGTTTAGACTGTTAGCTTTCTCCAATGTAGTTTACGGTGTCGTGACAGTTTAGACCGTTAGCTTTCTCGAATGTAGTTTACAGTGATGTGACGGTTTAGACCGTTAGCTTTCTCTAATGTAGTTTACAATGATGTGACGGTTTAGACCGTTAGCTTTCTCTAATGTAGTTTACAATGATGTGACGGTTTAGACCGTTAGCTTTCTCTAATGTAGTTTACAGTGTTGTGACGGTTTAGACCGTTAGCTTTCTCTAATGTAGTTTACAGCGTCGTGACGGTTTAGACTGTTAGCTTTCTCTAATGTAGTTTACGGTGTCGTGACAGTTTAGACCGTTAGCTTTCTCTAATGTAGTTTACAGCGTTGTGACGGTTTAGACTGTTAGCTTTCTCTAATGTAGTTTACGGCGTTGTGACGGTTTAGACCGTTAACTTTCTCTAATGTAGTTTACAGTGATTTGAGGCTTTAGACCGTTAGCTTTCTCTGATGTAGTTTACGGCGTCGTGACAGTTTTGACAATTAGCTTTCTCTAATGTAGTTTACAGTGATGTGACGGTTTAGACCGTTAGCTTTCTCTAATGTAGTTTACAATGATGTGACGGTTTAGACTGTTAGCTTTCTCTAATGTAGTTTACGGCGTTGTGACAGTTTAGGCCGTTAACTTTCTCTAATGTAGTTTACAGTGATTTGAGGCTTTAGACCGTTAGCTTTCTCTGATGTAGTTTACGGCGTCGTGACAATTTTGACAATTAGCTTTCTCTAATGTAGTTTACAGTGATGTGACGGTTTAGACCGTTAGCTTTCTCTAATGTAGTTTACAATGATGTGACGGTTTAGACCGTTAGCTTTCTCTAATGTAGTTTACAGCATCGTGACGGTTTAGACTGTTAGCTTTCTCTAATGTAGTTTACAGCGTCGTGACGGTTTAGACTGTTAGCTTTCTCCGATGTACTTTACGGTGTCGTGACAGTTTAGACCGTTAGCTTTCTCTAATGTAGTTTACAGCATCGTGACGGTTTAGACTGTTAGCTTTCTCTAATGTAGTTTACAGCGTCGTGACGGTTTAGACTGTTAGCTTTCTCTAATGTAGTTTACAGGGTTGTGACGGTTTAGACTGTTAGCTTTCTCTAATGTAGTTTACGGCGTTGTGACAGTTTAGACCGTTAACTTTCTCTAATGTAGTTTACAGTGATTTGAGGCTTTAGACCGTTAGCTTTCTCTGATGTAGTTTACGGCGTCGTGACAATTTTGACAATTAGCTTTCTCTAATGTAGTTTACAGTGATGTGACGGTTTAGACCGTTAGCTTTCTCTAATGTAGTTTACAATGATGTGACGGTTTAGACTGTTAGCTTTCTCTAATGTAGTTTACGGCGTTGTGACAGTTTAGACCGTTAACTTTCTCTAATGTAGTTTACAGTGATTTGAGGCTTTAGACCGTTAGCTTTCTCTGATGTAGTTTACGGCGTCGTGACAGTTTTGACAATTAGCTTTCTCTAATGTAGTTTACAGTGATGTGACGGTTTAGACCGTTAGCTTTCTCTAATGTAGTTTACAATGATGTGACGGTTTAGACCGTTAGCTTTCTCTAATGTAGTTTACAGCGTCGTGACGGTTTAGACTGTTAGCTTTCTCTAATGTAGTTTACAGCGTCGTGACGGTTTAGACTGTTAGCTTTCTCTGATGTACTTTACGGTGTCGTGACAGTTTAGACCGTTAGCTTTCTCTAATGTAGTTTACAGCATCGTGACGGTTTAGACTGTTAGCTTTCTCTAATGTAGTTTACAGCGTCGTGACGGTTTAGACTGTTAGCTTTCTCTAATGTAGTTTACAGGGTCGTGACGGTTTAGACTGTTAGCTTTCTCTAATGTAGTTTACGGAGTCATGACAGTTTAGACCGTTAGCTTTCTCTAATATAGTTTACAATGATGTGATGGTTTAGACCTTTAGCTTTCTCTAATGTAGTTTACAGCGTCGTGACGGTTTAGACTGTTAGCTTTCTCTAATGTAGTTTACGGCGTTGTGACGGTTTAGACCGTTAACTTTCTCTAATGTAGTTTACAGTGATGTGAGGCTTTAGACCGTTAGCTTTCTCTGATGTAGTTTACGGCGTCGTGACAGTTTTGACAATTAGCTTTCTCTAATGTAGTTTACAGTGATGTGACGGTTTAGACCGTTAGCTTTCTCTAATGTAGTTTAAAATGATGTGACGGTTTAGACCGTTAGCTTTCTCCGATGTAGTTTACAGTGTCGTGACAGTTTAGACCGTTAGCTTTCTCTAATGTAGTTTACAGCATCGTGACGGTTTAGACCGTTAGCTTTCTCTAATGTAGTTTACAACGATGTGACGATTCAGACCGTTAGCTTTCTCTAATGTAGTTTACAGCGTCGTGACGGTTTAGACCGTTAGCTTTCTCTAATGTAGTTTACAGCGTCGTGACGGTTTAGACTGTTAGCTTTCTCTAATGTAGTTTACAGCGTCGTGACGGTTTAGACTGTTAGCTTTCTCTAATGTAGTTTACAGCGTCGTGACGGTTTAGACCGTTAGCTTTCTCTAATGTAGTTTACAGTGTTGTGACGGTTTAGACCGTTAACTTTCTCTAATATAATTTACAGCGTCGTGACGGTTTAGACTGTTACCTTTCTCTAATGTAGTTTACGGAGTCATGACAGTTTAGACTGGTAGCTCTCTGTAATGTAGTTTACAATGATGTGACGGTTTAGACCGTTAGCTTTCTCTAATGTAGTTTACACCGTTGTGACGGTTTAGACCGTTAGCTTTCTCTAATGTAGTTTACAGCGTCGTGACGGTTTAGACTGTTAGCTTTCTCTAATGTAGTTTACGTCGTTGTGACGGTTTAGACCGTTAGCTTTCTCTAATGTAGTTTACAATGATGTGACGGTTTAGACCGTTAGCTTTCTCTAATGTAGTTTACAGTGTTGTGACGGTTTAGACCGTTAGCTTTCTCTAATGTAGTTTACAGCGTCGTGACGGTTTAGACTGTTAGCTTTCTCTAATGTAGTTTAAAGCGTCATGACGGTTTAGACTGTTAGCTTTCTCCAATGTAGTTTACGGTGTCGTGACAGTTTAGACCGTTAGCTTTCTCTAATGTAGTTTACAGCGTTGTGACGGTTTAGACTGTTAGCTTTCTCTAATGTAGTTTACGGCGTTGTGACAGTTTAGACCGTTAACTTTCTCTAATGTAGTTTACAGTGATTTGAGGCTTTAGACCGTTAGCTTTCTCTGATGTAGTTTACGGCGTCGTGACAGTTTTGACAATTAGCTTTCTCTAATGTAGTTTACAGTGATGTGACGGTTTAGACCGTTAGCTTTCTCTAATGTAGTTTACAATGATGTGACGGTTTAGACTGTTAGCTTTCTCTAATGTAGTATACGGCGTTGTGACAGTTTAGACCGTTAACTTTCTCTAATGTAGTTTACAGTGATTTGAGGCTTTAGACCGTTAGCTTTCTCTGATGTAGTTTACGGCGTCGTGACAGTTTTGACAATTAGCTTTCTCTAATGTAGTTTACAGTGATGTGACGGTTTAGACCGTTAGCTTTCTCTAATGTAGTTTACAATGATGTGACGGTTTAGACCGTTAGCTTTCTCTAATGTAGTTTACAGCGTCGTGACGGTTTAGACTGTTAGCTTTCTCTAATGTAGTTTACACCGTCGTGACGGTTTAGACTGTTAGCTTTCTCCGATGTACTTTACGGTGTCGTGACAGTTTAGACCGTTAGCTTTCTCTAATGTAGTTTACAGCATCGTGACGGTTTAGACTGTTAGCTTTCTCTAATGTAGTTTAGAGTGTTGTGACGGTTTAGACTGTTAGCTTTCTCTAATGTAGTTTACGGAGTCATGACAGTTTAGACCGTTAGCTTTCTCTAATATAGTTTACAATGATGTGACGGTTTAGACGGTTAGCTTTCTCTAATGTAGTTTACAGTGTTGTGACGGTTTAGACCGTTAGCTTTCTCTAATGTAGTTTACAGCGTCGTGACGGTTTAGACTGTTACCTTTCTCTAATGTAGTTTACGGAGTCATGACAGTTTAGACTGGTAGCTCTCTGTAATGTAGTTTAAATGATGTGACGGTTTAGACCGTTAGCTTTCTCTAATGTAGTTTACAATGATGTGACGGTTTAGACCGTTAGCTTTCTCTAATGTAGTTTACAATGATGTGACGGTTTAGACCGTTAGCTTTCTCTAATGTAGTTTACAGTGTTGTGACGGTTTAGACCGTTAGCTTTCTCTAATGTAGTTTACAGCGTCGTGACGGTTTAGACTGTTAGCTTTCTCTAATGTAGTTTAAAGCGTCATGACGGTTTAGACTGTTAGCTTTCTCCAATGTAGTTTACGGTGTCGTGACAGTTTAGACCGTTAGCTTTCTCTAATGTAGTTTACAGCGTTGTGACGGTTTAGACTGTTAGCTTTCTCTAATGTAGTTTACGGCGTTGTGACTGTTTAGACCGTTAACTTTCTCTAATGTAGTTTACAGTGATTTGAGGCTTTAGACCGTTAGCTTTCTCTGATGTAGTTTACGGCGTCGTGACAGTTTTGACAATTAGCTTTCTCTAATGTAGTTTACAGTGATGTGACGGTTTAGACCGTTAGCTTTCTCTAATGTAGTTTACAATGATGTGACGGTTTAGACTGTTAGCTTTCTCTAATGTAGTTTACGGCGTTGTGACAGTTTAGACCGTTAACTTTCTCTAATGTAGTTTACAGTGATTTGAGGCTTTAGACCGTTAGCTTTCTCTGATGTAGTTTACGGCGTCGTGACGGTTTAGACCGTTAGCTTTCTCTAATGTAGTTTACAGTGATGTGACGGTTTAGACCGTTAGCTTTCTCTAATGTAGTTTACAATGATGTGACGGTTTAGACCGTTAGCTTTCTCTAATGTAGTTTACGGCGTCGTGACGGTTTAGACTGTTAGCTTTCTCTAATGTAGTTTACAGCGTCGTGACGGTTTAGACTGTTAGCTTTCTCCGATGTACTTTACGGTGTCGTGACAGTTTAGACCGTTAGCTTTCTCTAATGTAGTTTACAGCATCGTGACGGTTTAGACTGTTAGCTTTCTCTAATGTAGTTTACAGCGTCGTGACGGTTTAGACTGTTAGCTTTCTCTAATGTAGTTTACAGCATCGTGACGGTTTAGACTGTTAGCTTTCTCTAATGTAGTTTACGGAGTCATGACAGTTTAGACCGTTAGCTTTCTCTAATATAGTTTACAATGATGTGACGGTTTAGACCTTTAGCTTTCTCTAATGTAGTTTACGGCGTCGTGACGGTTTAGACCGTTAGCTTTCTCTAATGTAGTTTACAGCGTCGTGACGGTTTAGACTGTTAGCTTTCTCTAATGTAGTTTACGGCGTTGTGACGGTTTAGACCGTTAGCTTTCTCTAATGTAGTTTACAGTGATGTGAGGCTTTAGACCGTTAGCTTTCTCTAATGTAGTTTACAGCGTTGTGACGGTTTAGACTGTTAGCTTTCTCTTATGTAGTTTACGGCGTTGTGACGGTTTAGACCGTTAACTTTCTCTAATGTAGTTTACAGTGATTTGAGGCTTTAGACCGTTAGCTTTCTCTGATGTAGTTTACGGCGTCGTGACAGTTTTGACAATTAGCTTTCTCTAATGTAGTTTACAGTGATGTGACGGTTTAGACCGTTAGCTTTCTCTAATGTAGTTTACAATGATGTGACGGTTTAGACTGTTAGCTTTCTCTAATGTAGTTTACGGCGTTGTGACAGTTTAGACCGTTAACTTTCTCTAATGTAGTTTACAGTGATTTGAGGCTTTAGACCGTTAGCTTTCTCTGATGTAGTTTACGGCGTCGTGACAATTTTGACAATTAGCTTTCTCTAATGTAGTTTACAGTGATGTGACGGTTTAGACCGTTAGCTTTCTCTAATGTAGTTTACAATGATGTGACGGTTTAGACCGTTAGCTTTCTCTAATGTAGTTTACAGCATCGTGACGGTTTAGACTGTTAGCTTTCTCTAATGTAGTTTACAGCGTCGTGACGGTTTAGACTGTTAGCTTTCTCCGATGTAGTTTACGGTGTCGTGACAGTTTAGACCGTTAGCTTTCTCTAATGTAGTTTACAGCATCGTGACGGTTTAGACTGTTAGCTTTCTCTAATGTAGTTTACAGCGTCGTGACGGTTTAGACTGTTAGCTTTCTCTAATGTAGTTTACAGCGTCGTGACGGTTTAGACTGTTAGCTTTCTCTAATGTAGTTTACAGGAGTCATGACAGTTTAGACCGTTAGCTTTCTCTAATGTAGTTTACAATGATGTGACGGTTTAGACCTTTAGCTTTCTCTAATGTAGTTTACAGCGTCGTGACGGTTTAGACCGTTAGCTTTCTCTAATGTAGTTTACAGCGTCGTGACGGTTTAGACTGTTAGCTTTCTCTAATGTAGTTTACGGCGTTGTGACGGTTTAGACCGTTAGCTTTCTCTAATGTAGTTTACAGTGATGTGACGGTTTAGACCGTTAGCTTTCTCTGATGTAGTTTACGGCGTCGTGACAGTTTTGACAATTAGCTTTCTCTAATGTAGTTTACAGTGATGTGACGGTTTAGACCTTTAGCTTTCTCTAATGTAGTTTACAATGATGTGACGGTTTAGACCGTTAGCTTTCTCCGATGTAGTTTACAGTGTCGTGACAGTTTAGACCGTTAGCTTTCTCTAATGTAGTTTACAGCATCGTGACGGTTTAGACCGTTAGCTTTCTCTAATGTAGTTTACAACGATGTGACGATTCAGACCGTTAGCTTTCTCTAATGTAGTTTACAGCGTCGTGACGGTTTAGACCGTTAGCTTTCTCTAATGTAGTTTACAGCGTCGTGACGGTTTAGACTGTTAGCTTTCTCTAATGTAGTTTACAGCGTCGTGACGGTTTAGACTGTTAGCTTTCTCTAATGTAGTTTACAGCGTCGTGACGGTTTAGACCGTTAGCTTTCTCTAATGTAGTTTACAGCGTCATGACGGTTTAGACTGTTACCTTTCTCTAATGTAGTTTACGGCGTCATGACAGTTTAGACTGGTAGCTCTCTGTAATGTAGTTTACAATGATGTGACGGTTTAGACCGTTAGCTTTCTCTAATGTAGTTTACACCGTTGTGACGGTTTAGACCGTTAGCTTTCTCTAATGTAGTTTACAGCGTCGTGACGGTTTAGACTGTTAGCTTTCTCTAATGTAGTTTACATCGTTGTGACGGTTTAGACCGTTAGCTTTCTCTAATGTAGTTTAAAGCGTCATGACGGTTTAGACTGTTAGCTTTCTCCAATATAGTTTACGGTGTCGTGACAGTTTAGACCGTTAGCTTTCTCTAATGTAGTTTACAGCGTTGTGACGGTTTAGACTGTTAGCTTTCTCTAATGTAGTTTACGGCGTTGTGACAGTTTAGACCGTTAACTTTCTCTAATGTAGTTTACAGTGATTTGAGGCTTTAGACCGTTAGCTTTCTCTGATGTAGTTTACGGCGTTGTGACAATTTTGACAATTAGCTTTCTCTAATGTAGTTTACAGTGATGTGACGGTTTAGACCGTTAGCTTTCTCTAATGTAGTTTACAATGATGTGACGGTTTAGACTGTTAGCTTTCTCTAATGTAGTTTACGGCGTTGTGACGGTTTAGACCGTTAACTTTCTCTAATGTAGTTTACAGTGATTTGAGGCTTTAGACCGTTAGCTTTCTCTGATGTAGTTTACGGCGTCGTGACAGTTTTGACAATTAGCTTTCTCTAATGTAGTTTACAGTGATGTGACGGTTTAGACCGTTAGCTTTCTCTAATGTAGTTTACAATGATGTGACGGTTTAGACCGTTAGCTTTCTCTAATGTAGTTTACAGCGTCGTGACGGTTTAGACTGTTAGCTTTCTCTAATGTAGTTTACAGCGTCGTGACGGTTTAGACTGTTAGCTTTCTCTAATGTAGTTTACAATGATGTGACGGTTTAGACCGTTAGCTTTCTCTAATGTAGTTTACAATGTTGTGACGGTTTAGACCGTTAGCTTTCTCTAATGTAGTTTACAGCGTCGTGACGGTTTAGACCGTTAGCTTTCTCTAATGTAGTTTACAGCGTCATGACGGTTTAGACTGTTAGCTTTCTCCAATGTAGTTTACGGTGTCGTGACAGTTTAGACCGTTAGCTTTCTCTAATGTAGTTTACAGCGTTGTGACGGTTTAGACTGTTAGCTTTCTCTAATGTAGTTTACGGCGTTGTGACAGTTTAGACCGTTAACTTTCTCTAATGTAGTTTACAGTGATTTGAGGCTTTAGACCGTTAGCTTTCTCTGATGTAGTTTACGGCGTCGTGACAGTTTTGACAATTAGCTTTCTCTAATGTAGTTTACAGTGATGTGACGGTTTAGACCGTTAGCTTTCTCTAATGTAGTTTACAATGATGTGACGGTTTAGACCGTTAGCTTTCTCTAATGTAGTTTACAGCGTCGTGACGGTTTAGACTGTTAGCTTTCTCTAATGTAGTTTACACCGTCGTGACGGTTTAGACTGTTAGCTTTCTCTAATGTAGTTTACGGTGTCGTGACAGTTTAGACCGTTAGCTTTCTCTAATGTAGTTTACAGCATCGTGACGGTTTAGACTGTTAGCTTTCTCTAATGTAGTTTACGGAGTCATGACAGTTTAGACCGTTAGCTTTCTGTAATGTAGTTTACAATGATGTGACGGTTTAGACCGTTAGCTTTCTCTAATGTAGTTTACAGCGTCGTGACGGTTTAGACCGTTAGCTTTCTCTAATGTAGTTTACAGTGATGTGACGGTTTAGACCGTTAGCTTTCTCTAATGTAGTTTACACCGTTGTGACGGTTTAGACCGTTAGCTTTCTCTAATGTAGTTTACAGCGTCGTGACGGTTTAGACCGTTAGCTTTCTCTAATGTAGTTTACAGCGTCGTGACGGTTTAGACTGTTAGCTTTCTCTAATGTAGTTTACAGCGTCGTGACGGTTTAGACTGTTAGCTTTCTCTAATGTAGTTTACAGCGTCGTGACGGTTTAGACCGTTAGCTTTCTCTAATGTAGTTTACAGTGTCGTGACGGTTTAGACTGTTACCTTTCTCTAATGTAGTTTACGGAGTCATGACAGTTTAGACTGGTAGCTCTCTGTAATGTAGTTTACAATGATGTGACGGTTTAGACCGTTAGCTTTCTCTAATGTAGTTTACACCGTTGTGACGGTTTAGACCGTTAGCTTTCTCTAATGTAGTTTACAGCGTCGTGACGGTTTAGACTGTTAGCTTTCTCTAATGTAGTTTACATCGTTGTGACGGTTTAGACCGTTAGCTTTCTCTAATGTAGTTTAAAGCGTCATGACGGTTTAGACTGTTAGCTTTCTCCAATATAGTTTACGGTGTCGTGACAGTTTAGACCGTTAGCTTTCTCTAATGTAGTTTACAGCGTTGTGACGGTTTAGACTGTTAGCTTTCTCTAATGTAGTTTACGGCGTTGTGACAGTTTAGACCGTTAACTTTCTCTAATGTAGTTTACAGTGATTTGAGGCTTTAGACCGTTAGCTTTCTCTGATGTAGTTTACGGCGTCGTGACAGTTTTGACAATTAGCTTTCTCTAATGTAGTTTACAGTGATGTGACGGTTTAGACCGTTAGCTTTCTCTAATGTAGTTTACAATGATGTGACGGTTTAGACTGTTAGCTTTCTCTAATGTAGTTTACGGCGTTGTGACAGTTTAGACCGTTAACTTTCTCTAATGTAGTTTACAGTGATTTGAGGCTTTAGACCGTTAGCTTTCTCTGATGTAGTTTACGGCGTCGTGACAGTTTTGACAATTAGCTTTCTCTAATGTAGTTTACAGTGATGTGACGGTTTAGACCGTTAGCTTTCTCTAATGTAGTTTACAATGATGTGACGGTTTAGACCGTTAGCTTTCTCTAATGTAGTTTACAGCGTCGTGACGGTTTAGACTGTTAGCTTTCTCTAATGTAGTTTACAGCGTCGTGACGGTTTAGACTGTTAGCTTTCTCTAATGTAGTTTACAATGATGTGACGGTTTAGACCGTTAGCTTTCTCTAATGTAGTTTACAGTGTTGTGACGGTTTAGACCGTTAGCTTTCTCTAATGTAGTTTACAGCGTCGTGACGGTTTAGACCGTTAGCTTTCTCTAATGTAGTTTAAAGCGTCATGACGGTTTAGACTGTTAGCTTTCTCCAATGTAGTTTACGGTGTCGTGACAGTTTAGACCGTTAGCTTTCTCTAATGTAGTTTACAGCGTTGTGACGGTTTAGACTGTTAGCTTTCTCTAATGTAGTTTACGGCGTTGTGACAGTTTAGACCGTTAACTTTCTCTAATGTAGTTTACAGTGATTTGAGGCTTTAGACCGTTAGCTTTCTCTGATGTAGTTTACGGCGTCGTGACAGTTTTGACAATTAGCTTTCTCTAATGTAGTTTACAGTGATGTGACGGTTTAGACCGTTAGCTTTCTCTAATGTAGTTTACAATGATGTGACGGTTTAGACCGTTAGCTTTCTCTAATGTAGTTTACAGCGTCGTGACGGTTTAGACTGTTAGCTTTCTCTAATGTAGTTTACAGCGTCGTGACGGTTTAGACTGTTAGCTTTCTCCGATGTAGTTTACGGTGTCGTGACAGTTTAGACCGTTAGCTTTCTCTAATGTAGTTTACAGCATCGTGACGGTTTAGACTGTTAGCTTTCTCTAATGTAGTTTACGGAGTCATGACAGTTTAGACCGTTAGCTTTCTGTAATGTAGTTTACAATTATGTGACGGTTTAGACCGTTAGCTTTCTCTAATGTAGTTTACAGCGTCGTGACGGTTTAGACCATTAGCTTTCTCTAATGTAGTTTACAATGATGTGACGGTTTAGACCGTTAGCTTTCTCTAATGTAGTTTACAGCGTCGTGACGGTTTAGACCGTTAGCTTTCTCTAATGTAGTTTACAGTGTTGTGACGGTTTAGACTGTTAGCTTTCTCTAATGTAGTTTACGGAGTCATGACAGTTTAGACCGTTAGCTTTCTCTAATATAGTTTACAATGATGTGACGGTTTAGACCGTTAGCTTTCTCTAATGTAGTTTACAGCGTTGTGACGGTTTAGACCGTTAGCTTTCTCTAATGTAGTTTACAGCGTCGTGACGGTTTAGACCGTTAGCTTTCTCTAATGTAGTTTACAATGATGTGACGGTTTAGACCGTTAGCTTTCTCTAATGTAGTTTACAGTGTTGTGACGGTTTAGACCGTTAGCTTTCTCTAATGTAGTTTACAGCGTCGTGACGGTTTAGACTGTTAGCTTTCTCTAATGTAGTTTACAGCGTCATGACGGTTTAGACTGTTAGCTTTCTCCAATGTAGTTTACGGTGTCGTGACAGTTTAGACCGTTAGCTTTCTCTAATGTAGTTTACAGCGTTGTGACGGTTTAGACTGTTAGCTTTCTCTAATGTAGTTTACGGCGTTGTGACGGTTTAGACCGTTAACTTTCTCTAATGTAGTTTACAGTGATTTGAGGCTTTAGACCGTTAGCTTTCTCTGATGTAGTTTACGGCGTCGTGACAGTTTTGACAGTTAGCTTTCTCTAATGTAGTTTACAGTGATGTGACGGTTTAGACCGTTAGCTTTCTCTAATGTAGTTTACAATGATGTGACGGTTTAGACTGTTAGCTTTCTCTAATGTAGTTTACGGCGTTGTGACAGTTTAGACCGTTAACTTTCTCTAATGTAGTTTACAGTGATTTGAGGCTTTAGACCGTTAGCTTTCTCTGATGTAGTTTACGGCGTCGTGACAGTTTGACAATTAGCTTTCTCTAATGTAGTTTACAGTGATGTGACGGTTTAGACCGTTAGCTTTCTCTAATGTAGTTTACAATGATGTGACGGTTTAGACCGTTAGCTTTCTCTAATGTAGTTTACGGCGTCGTGACGGTTTAGACTGTTAGCTTTCTCTAATGTAGTTTACAGCGTCGTGACGGTTTAGACTGTTAGCTTTCTCCGATGTAGTTTACGGTGTCGTGACAGTTTAGACCGTTAGCTTTCTCTAATGTAGTTTACAGCATCGTGACGGTTTAGACTGTTAGCTTTCTCTAATGTAGTTTACAGCGTCGTGACGGTTTAGACTGTTAGCTTTCTCTACTGTAGTTTACAGCATCGTGACGGTTTAGACTGTTAGCTTTCTCTAATGTAGTTTACGGAGTCATGACAGTTTAGACCGTTAGCTTTCTCTAATATAGTTTACAATGATGTGACGGTTTAGACCGTTAGCTTTCTCTAATGTAGTTTACGGCGTCGTGACGGTTTAGACCGTTAGCTTTCTCTAATGTAGTTTACAGCGTCGTGACGGTTTAGACTGTTAGCTTTCTCTAATGTAGTTTACGGCGTTGTGACGGTTTAGACCGTTAACTTTCTCTAATGTAGTTTACAGTGATGTGAGGCTTTAGACCGTTAGCTTTCTCTGATGTAGTTTACGGCGTCGTGACAGTTTTGACAATTAGCTTTCTCTAATGTAGTTTACAGTGATGTGACGGTTTAGACCGTTAGCTTTCTCTAATATAGTTTACAATGATGTGACGGTTTAGACCGTTAGCTTTCTCTAATGTAGTTTACAGTGTCGTGACAGTTTAGACCGTTAGCTTTCTCTAATGTAGTTTACAGCATCGTGACGGTTTAGACCGTTAGCTTTCTCTAATGTAGTTTACAACGATGTGACGATTCAGACCGTTAGCTTTCTCTAATGTAGTTTACAGCGTCGTGACGGTTTAGACCGTTAGCTTTCTCTAATGTAGTTTACAGCGTCGTGACGGTTTAGACTGTTAGCTTTCTCTAATGTAGTTTACAGCGTCGTGACGGTTTAGACTGTTAGCTTTCTCTAATGTAGTTTACAGCGTCGTGACGGTTTAGACCGTTAGCTTTCTCTAATGTAGTTTACAGCGTCGTGACGGTTTAGACTGTTACCTTTCTCTAATGTAGTTTACGGAGTCATGACAGTTTAGACTGGTAGCTCTCTGTAATGTAGTTTACAATGATGTGACGGTTTAGACCGTTAGCTTTCTCTAATGTAGTTTACACCGTTGTGACGGTTTAGACCGTTAGCTTTCTCTAATGTAGTTTACA
>NC_051217.1:25397415-25456083 GCF_015220715.1 Pygocentrus nattereri | reverse complement strand
TCTATGTAGTTTACAGCGTCGTGACGGTTTAGACTGTTAGCTTTCTCTAATGTAGTTTACAGGCGTTGTGACGGTTTAGACCGTTAGCTTTCTCTAATGTAGTTTAAAGTGATGTGACGGTTTAGACCGTTAGCTTTCTCTAATGTAGTTTACGGCGTTGTGACGGTTTAGACCGTTAGCTTTCTCTAATGTAGTTTACAGTGATAGACCGTTAGCTTTCTCTAATGTAGTTTACAGCGTCGTGACGGTTTAGACTGTTAGCTTTCTCTAATGTAGTTTACGGCGTTGTGACGGTTTAGACCGTTAACTTTCTCTAATGTAGTTTACAGTGATTTGAGGCTTTAGACCGTTAGCTTTCTCTGATGTAGTTTACGGCGTCGTGACAGTTTTGACAATTAGCTTTCTCTAATGTAGTTTACAGTGATGTGACGGTTTAGACCGTTAGCTTTCTCTAATGTAGTTTACAATGATGTGACGGTTTAGACCGTTAACTTTCTCTAATGTAGTTTACAGCGTCGTGACGGTTTAGACTGTTAGCTTTCTCTAATGTAGTTTACGGAGTCATGACAGTTTAGACCGTTAGCTTTCTCTAATGTAGTTTACAATGATGTGACGGTTTAGACCGTTAGCTTTCTCTAATGTAGTTTACAGCGTCGTGACGGTTTAGACCGTTAGCTTTCTCTAATGTAGTTTACAGCGTCGTGACGGTTTAGACTGTTAGCTTTCTTTAATGTAGTTTACAGCGTCGTGACGGTTTAGACAGTTAGCTTTCTCTAATGTAGTTTACAGCGTCGTGGCGGTTTAGACCGTTAGCTTTCTCTAATGTAGTTTACAGCGTCGTGACGGTTTAGACTGTTAGCTTTCTCTAATGTAGTTTACGGCGTTGTGACGGTTTAGACCGTTAGCTTTCTGTAATGTAGTTTACAATGATGTGACGGTTTAGACCGTTAGCTTTCTCTAATGTAGTTTACGGCGTTGTGACGGTTTAGACCGTTAGCTTTCTCTAATGTAGTTTACAATGATGTGACGGTTTAGACCGTTAGCTTTCTCTAATGTAGTTTACAGCGTCGTGACGGTTTAGACTGTTAGCTTTCTCTAATGTAGTTTACGGCTTCGTGACGGTTTAGACCGTTAACTTTCTCTAATGTAGTTTACAGTGATTTGAGGCTTTAGACCGTTAGCTTTCTCTGATGTAGTTTACGGCGTCGTGACAGTTTTGACAATTAGCTTTCTCTAATGTAGTTTACAGTGATGTGACGGTTTAGACCGTTAGCTTTCTCTAATGTAGTTTACGGCGTCGTGACGGTTTAGACCGTTAGCTTTCTCTAATGTAGTTTACAGCGTCGTGACGGTTTAGACTGTTAGCTTTCTCTAATGTAGTTTACAGCGTCGTGACGGTTTAGACTGTTAGCTTTCTCTAATGTAGTTTACAGCGTCGTGACGGTTTAGACCGTTAGCTTTCTCTAATGTAGTTTACAGCGTCGTGACGGTTTAGACTGTTAGCTTTCTCTAATGTAGTTTACGGCGTTGTGACGGTTTAGACCGTTAGCTTTCTCTAATGTAGTTTACAGTGATGTGAGGCTTTAGACCATTAATTTTCTCTAATGTAGTTTACAGTGATGTGACGGTTTAGACCGTTAGCTTTCTCTAATGTAGTTTACAATGATGTGACGGTTTAGACCGTTAGCTTTCTCTAATGTAGTTTACAGCGTCGTGACGGTTTAGACTGTTAGCTTTCTCTAATGTAGTTTACGGCGTTGTGACGGTTTAGACCGTTAACTTTCTCTAATGTAGTTTACAGTGATGTGACGGTTTAGACCGTTAGCTTTCTCTGATGTAGTTTACGGCGTCGTGACACTTTTGACAATTAGCTTTCTCTAATGTAGTTTACAGTGATGTGACGGTTTAGACCGTTAGCTTTCTCTAATGTAGTTTACAATGATGTGACGGTTTAGACCGTTAACTTTCTCTAATGTAGTTTACAGCGTCGTGACGGTTTAGACTGTTAGCTTTCTCTAATGTAGTTTACGGAGTCATGACAGTTTAGACCGTTAGCTTTCTCTAATGTAGTTTACAATGATGTGACGGTTTAGACCGTTAGCTTTCTCTAATGTAGTTTACAGCGTCGTGACGGTTTAGACCGTTAGCTTTCTCTAATGTAGTTTACAGCGTCGTGACGGTTTAGACTGTTAGCTTTCTCTAATGTAGTTTACAGCGTCGTGACGGTTTAGACCGTTAGCTTTCTCTAATGTAGTTTACAGCGTCGTGACGGTTTAGACCGTTAGCTTTCTCTAATGTAGTTTACAGCGTCGTGACGGTTTAGACTGTTAGCTTTCTCCAATGTAGTTTACGGTGTCGTGACAGTTTAGACCGTTAGCTTTCTCTAATGTAGTTTACAGCGTCGTGACGGTTTAGACTGTTAGCTTTCTCTAATGTAGTTTACGGCGTTGTGACGGTTTAGACCGTTAACTTTCTCTAATGTAGTTTACAGTGATTTGAGGCTTTAGACCGTTAGCTTTCTCTGATGTAGTTTACGGCGTCGTGACAGTTTTGACAATTAGCTTTCTCTAATGTAGTTTACAGTGATGTGACGGTTTAGACCGTTAGCTTTCTCTAATGTAGTTTACAATGATGTGACGGTTTAGACCGTTAACTTTCTCTAATGTAGTTTACAGCGTCGTGACGGTTTAGACTGTTAGCTTTCTCTAATGTAGTTTACGGAGTCATAACAGTTTAGACCGTTAGCTTTCTCTAATGTAGTTTACAATGATGTGACGGTTTAGACCGTTAGCTTTCTCTAATGTAGTTTACAGCGTCGTGACGGTTTAGACCGTTAGCTTTCTCTAATGTAGTTTACAGCGTCGTGACGGTTTAGACTGTTAGCTTTCTTTAATGTAGTTTACAGCGTCATGACGGTTTAGACTGTTTGCTTTCTCCAATGTAGTTTACGGTGTCGTGACAGTTTAGACCGTTAGCTTTCTCTAATGTAGTTTACAGCGTCGTGACGGTTTAGACTGTTAGCTTTCTCTAATGTAGTTTACGGCGTTGTGACGGTTTAGACCGTTAACTTTCTCTAATGTAGTTTACAGTGATTTGAGGCTTTAGACCGTTAGCTTTCTCTGATGTAGTTTACGGCGTCGTGACAGTTTTGACAATTAGCTTTCTCTAATGTAGTTTACAGTGATGTGACGGTTTAGACCGTTAGCTTTCTCTAATGTAGTTTACAATGATGTGACGGTTTAGACCGTTAACTTTCTCTAATGTAGTTTACAGCGTCGTGACGGTTTAGACTGTTAGCTTTCTCTAATGTAGTTTACGGAGTCATGACAGTTTAGACCGTTAGCTTTCTCTAATGTAGTTTACAATGATGTGACGGTTTAGACCGTTAGCTTTCTCTAATGTAGTTTACAGCGTCGTGACGGTTTAGACCGTTAGCTTTCTCTAATGTAGTTTACAGCGTCGTGACGGTTTAGACTGTTAGCTTTCTTTAATGTAGTTTACAGCGTCATGACGGTTTAGACTGTTAGCTTTCTCTAATGTAGTTTACAGCGTCGTGGCGGTTTAGACCGTTAGCTTTCTCTAATGTAGTTTACAGCGTCGTGACGGTTTAGACTGTTAGCTTTCTCTAATGTAGTTTACGGCGTTGTGACGGTTTAGACCGTTAACTTTCTCTAATGTAGTTTACAGTGATTTGAGGCTTTAGACCGTTAGCTTTCTCTGATGTAGTTTACGGCGTCGTGACACTTTTGACAATTAGCTTTCTCTAATGTAGTTTACAGTGATGTGACGGTTTAGACCGTTAGCTTTCTCTAATGTAGTTTACAATGATGTGACGGTTTAGACCGTTAACTTTCTCTAATGTAGTTTACAGCGTCGTGACGGTTTAGACTGTTAGCTTTCTCTAATGTAGTTTACGGAGTCATCACAGTTTAGACCGTCAGCTTTCTCTAATGTAGTTTACAATGATGTGACGGTTTAGACCGTTAGCTTTCTCTAATGTAGTTTACAGCGTCGTGACGGTTTAGACCGTTAGCTTTCTCTAATGTAGTTTACAGCGTCGTGGCGGTTTAGACCGTTAGCTTTCTCTAATGTAGTTTACAGCGTCGTGACGGTTTAGACTGTTAGCTTTCTCTAATGTAGTTTACGGCGTTGTGACGGTTTAGACCGTTAGCTTTCTGTAATGTAGTTTACAATGATGTGATGGTTTAGACCGTTAGCTTTCTCTAATGTAGTTTACGGCGTTGTGACGGTTTAGACCGTTAGCTTTCTCTAATGTAGTTTACAATGATGTGACGGTTTAGACCGTTAGCTTTCTCTAATGTAGTTTACAGCGTCGTGACGGTTTAGACTGTTAGCTTTCTCTAATGTAGTTTACGGCGTTGTGACGGTTTAGACCGTTAACTTTCTCTAATGTAGTTTACAGTGATTTGAGGCTTTAGACCGTTAGCTTTCTCTGATGTAGTTTACGGCGTCGTGACAGTTTTGACAATTAGCTTTCTCTAATGTAGTTTACAGTGATGTGACGGTTTAGACCGTTAGCTTTCTCTAATGTAGTTTACAATGATGTGACGGTTTAGACCGTTAACTTTCTCTAATGTAGTTTACAGCGTCGTGACGGTTTAGACTGTTAGCTTTCTCTAATGTAGTTTACGGAGTCATGACAGTTTAGACCGTTAGCTTTCTCTAATGTAGTTTACAATGATGTGACGGTTTAGACCGTTAGCTTTCTCTAATGTAGTTTACAGCGTCGTGACGGTTTAGACCGTTAGCTTTCTCTAATGTAGTTTACAGCGTCGTGACGGTTTAGACTGTTAGCTTTCTTTAATGTAGTTTACAGCGTCATGACGGTTTAGACTGTTAGCTTTCTCTAATGTAGTTTACAGCGTCGTGGCGGTTTAGACCGTTAGCTTTCTCTAATGTAGTTTACAGCGTCGTGACGGTTTAGACTGTTAGCTTTCTCTAATGTAGTTTACGGCGTCGTGACGGTTTAGACCGTTAGCTTTCTGTAATGTAGTTTACAATGATGTGATGGTTTAGACCGTTAGCTTTCTCTAATGTAGTTTACGGCGTTGTGACGGTTTAGACCGTTAGCTTTCTCTAATGTAGTTTACAATGATGTGACGGTTTAGACCGTTAGCTTTCTCTAATGTAGTTTACAGCGTCGTGACGGTTTAGACTGTTAGCTTTCTCTAATGTAGTTTACGGCGTTGTGACGGTTTAGACCGTTAACTTTCTCTAATGTAGTTTACAGTGATTTGAGGCTTTAGACCGTTAGCTTTCTCTGATGTAGTTTACGGCGTCGTGACACTTTTGACAATTAGCTTTCTCTAATGTAGTTTACAGTGATGTGACGGTTTAGACCGTTAGCTTTCTCTAATGTAGTTTACAATGATGTGACGGTTTAGACCGTTAGCTTTCTCTAATGTAGTTTACAGCGTCGTGACGGTTTAGACTGTTAGCTTTCTCTAATGTAGTTTACGGAGTCATGACAGTTTAGACCGTTAGCTTTCTCTAATGTAGTTTACAATGATGTGACGGTTTAGACCGTTAGCTTTCTCTAATGTAGTTTACAGCGTCGTGACGGTTTAGACCGTTAGCTTTCTCTAATGTAGTTTACAGCGTCGTGACGGTTTAGACTGTTAGATTTCTTTAATGTAGTTTACAGCGTCGTGACGGTTTAGACTGTTAGCTTTCTCTAATGTAGTTTACAGCGTCGTGGCGGTTTAGACCGTTAGCTTTCTCTAATGTAGTTTACAGCGTCGTGACGGTTTAGACTGTTAGCTTTCTCTAATGTAGTTTACGGCGTTGTGACGGTTTAGACCGTTAGCTTTCTGTAATGTAGTTTACAATGATGTGATGGTTTAGACCGTTAGCTTTCTCTAATGTAGTTTACGGCGTTGTGACGGTTTAGACCGTTAGCTTTCTCTAATGTAGTTTACAATGATGTGACGGTTTAGACCGTTAGCTTTCTCTAATGTAGTTTACAGCGTCGTGACGGTTTAGACTGTTAGCTTTCTCTAATGTAGTTTACGGCGTTGTGACGGTTTAGACCGTTAACTTTCTCTAATGTAGTTTACAGTGATGTGAGGCTTTAGACCGTTAGCTTTCTCTGATGTAGTTTACGGCGTCGTGACACTTTTGACAATTAGCTTTCTCTAATGTAGTTTACAGTGATGTGACGGTTTAGACCGTTAGCTTTCTCTAATGTAGTTTACAATGATGTGACGGTTTAGACCGTTAGCTTTCTCTAATGTAGTTTACAGCGTCGTGACGGTTTAGACTGTTAGCTTTCTCTAATGTAGTTTACGGAGTCATGACAGTTTAGACCGTTAGCTTTCTCTAATGTAGTTTACAATGATGTGACGGTTTAGACCGTTAGCTTTCTCTAATGTAGTTTACAGCGTCGTGACGGTTTAGACCGTTAGCTTTCTCTAATGTAGTTTACAGCGTCGTGACGGTTTAGACTGTTAGCTTTCTTTAATGTAGTTTACAGCGTCGTGACGGTTTAGACCGTTAGCTTTCTCTAATGTAGTTTACAGCGTCGTGGCGGTTTAGACCGTTAGCTTTCTCTAATGTAGTTTACAGCGTCGTGACGGTTTAGACTGTTAGCTTTCTCTAATGTAGTTTACGGCGTTGTGACGGTTTAGACCGTTAGCTTTCTGTAATGTAGTTTACAATGATGTGACGGTTTAGACCGTTAGCTTTCTCTAATGTAGTTTACGGCGTTGTGACGGTTTAGACCGTTAGCTTTCTCTAATGTAGTTTACAATGATGTGACGGTTTAGACCGTTAGCTTTCTCTAATGTAGTTTACAGCGTCGTGACGGTTTAGACTGTTAGCTTTCTCTAATGTAGTTTACGGCGTTGTGACGGTTTAGACCGTTAACTTTCTCTAATGTAGTTTACAGTGATTTGAGGCTTTAGACCGTTAGCTTTCTCTGATGTAGTTTACGGCGTCGTGACACTTTTAGACAATTAGCTTTCTCTAATGTAGTTTACAGTGATGTGACGGTTTAGACCGTTAGCTTTCTCTAATGTAGTTTACAGCGTCGTGACGGTTTAGACCGTTAGCTTTCTCTAATGTAGTTTACAGCGTCGTGACGGTTTAGACTGTTAGCTTTCTCTAATGTAGTTTACAGCGTCGTGACGGTTTAGACTGTTAGCTTTCTCTAATGTAGTTTACAGCGTCGTGGCGGTTTAGACCGTTAGCTTTCTCTAATGTAGTTTACAGCGTCGTGACGGTTTAGACTGTTAGCTTTCTCTAATGTAGTTTACGGCGTTGTGACGGTTTAGACCGTTAGCTTTCTGTAATGTAGTTTACAATGATGTGACGGTTTAGACCGTTAGCTTTCTCTAATGTAGTTTACGGCGTTGTGACGGTTTAGACCGTTAGCTTTCTCTAATGTAGTTTACAATGATGTGACGGTTTAGACCGTTAGCTTTCTCTAATGTAGTTTACAGCGTCGTGACGGTTTAGACTGTTAGCTTTCTCTAATGTAGTTTACGGCGTTGTGACGGTTTAGACCGTTAACTTTCTCTAATGTAGTTTACAGTGATGTGACGGTTTAGACCGTTAGCTTTCTCTGATGTAGTTTACGGCGTCGTGACACTTTTGACAATTAGCTTTCTCTAATGTAGTTTACAGTGATGTGACGGTTTAGACCGTTAGCTTTCTCTAATGTAGTTTACAATGATGTGACGGTTTAGACCGTTAACTTTCTCTAATGTAGTTTACAGCGTCGTGACGGTTTAGACTGTTAGCTTTCTCTAATGTAGTTTACGGAGTCATGACAGTTTAGACCGTTAGCTTTCTCTAATGTAGTTTACAATGATGTGACGGTTTAGACCGTTAGCTTTCTCTAATGTAGTTTACAGCGTCGTGACGGTTTAGACCGTTAGCTTTCTCTAATGTAGTTTACAGCGTCGTGACGGTTTAGACTGTTAGATTTCTTTAATGTAGTTTACAGCGTCGTGACGGTTTAGACCGTTAGCTTTCTCTAATGTAGTTTACAGCGTCGTGGCGGTTTAGACCGTTAGCTTTCTCTAATGTAGTTTACAGCGTCGTGACGGTTTAGACTGTTAGCTTTCTCTAATGTAGTTTACGGCGTTGTGACGGTTTAGACCGTTAGCTTTCTGTAATGTAGTTTACAATGATGTGACGGTTTAGACCGTTAGCTTTCTCTAATGTAGTTTACGGCGTTGTGACGGTTTAGACCGTTAGCTTTCTCTAATGTAGTTTACAATGATGTGACGGTTTAGACCGTTAGCTTTCTCTAATGTAGTTTACAGCGTCGTGACGGTTTAGACTGTTAGCTTTCTCTAATGTAGTTTACGGCGTTGTGACGGTTTAGACCGTTAACTTTCTCTAATGTAGTTTACAGTGATTTGAGGCTTTAGACCGTTAGCTTTCTCTGATGTAGTTTACGGCGTCGTGACACTTTTGACAATTAGCTTTCTCTAATGTAGTTTACAGTGATGTGACGGTTTAGACCGTTAGCTTTCTTTAATGTAGTTTACAGCGTCGTGACGGTTTAGACTGTTAGCTTTCTCTAATGTAGTTTACAGCGTCGTGGCGGTTTAGACCGTTAGCTTTCTCTAATGTAGTTTACAGCGTCGTGACGGTTTAGACTGTTAGCTTTCTCTAATGTAGTTTACGGCGTTGTGACGGTTTAGACCGTTAGCTTTCTGTAATGTAGTTTACAATGATGTGATGGTTTAGACCGTTAGCTTTCTCTAATGTAGTTTACGGCGTTGTGACGGTTTAGACCGTTAGCTTTCTCTAATGTAGTTTACAATGATGTGACGGTTTAGACCGTTAGCTTTCTCTAATGTAGTTTACAGCGTCGTGACGGTTTAGACTGTTAGCTTTCTCTAATGTAGTTTACGGCGTTGTGACGGTTTAGACCGTTAACTTTCTCTAATGTAGTTTACAGTGATTTGAGGCTTTAGACCGTTAGCTTTCTCTGATGTAGTTTACGGCGTCGTGACACTTTTGACAATTAGCTTTCTCTAATGTAGTTTACAGTGATGTGACGGTTTAGACCGTTAGCTTTCTCTAATGTAGTTTACAATGATGTGACGGTTTAGACCGTTAACTTTCTCTAATGTAGTTTACAGCGTCGTGACGGTTTAGACTGTTAGCTTTCTCTAATGTAGTTTACGGAGTCATGACAGTTTAGACCGTTAGCTTTCTCTAATGTAGTTTACAATGATGTGACGGTTTAGACCGTTAGCTTTCTCTAATGTAGTTTACAGCGTCGTGACGGTTTAGACCGTTAGCTTTCTCTAATGTAGTTTACAGCGTCGTGACGGTTTAGACTGTTAGATTTCTTTAATGTAGTTTACAGCGTCGTGACGGTTTAGACCGTTAGCTTTCTCTAATGTAGTTTACAGCGTCGTGACGGTTTAGACCGTTAGCTTTCTCTAATGTAGTTTACAGCGTCGTGACGGTTTAGACTGTTAGCTTTCTCTAATGTAGTTTACGGCGTTGTGACGGTTTAGACCGTTAGCTTTCTGTAATGTAGTTTACAATGATGTGATGGTTTAGACCGTTAGCTTTCTCTAATGTAGTTTACGGCGTTGTGACGGTTTAGACCGTTAGCTTTCTCTAATGTAGTTTACAATGATGTGACGGTTTAGACCGTTAGCTTTCTCTAATGTAGTTTACAGCGTCGTGACGGTTTAGACTGTTAGCTTTCTCTAATGTAGTTTACGGCGTTGTGACGGTTTAGACCGTTAACTTTCTCTAATGTAGTTTACAGTGATGTGAGGCTTTAGACCGTTAGCTTTCTCTGATGTAGTTTACGGCGTCGTGACACTTTTGACAATTAGCTTTCTCTAATGTAGTTTACAGTGATGTGACGGTTTAGACCGTTAGCTTTCTCTAATGTAGTTTACAATGATGTGACGGTTTAGACCGTTAACTTTCTCTAATGTAGTTTACAGCGTCGTGACGGTTTAGACTGTTAGCTTTCTCTAATGTAGTTTACGGAGTCATGACAGTTTAGACCGTTAGCTTTCTCTAATGTAGTTTACAATGATGTGACGGTTTAGACCGTTAGCTTTCTCTAATGTAGTTTACAGCGTCGTGACGGTTTAGACCGTTAGCTTTCTCTAATGTAGTTTACAGCGTCGTGACGGTTTAGACTGTTAGCTTTCTTTAATGTAGTTTACAGCATCGTGACGGTTTAGACTGTTAGCTTTCTCTAATGTAGTTTACAGTGATGTGACGGTTTAGACCGTTAGCTTTCTCTAATGTAGTTTACAATGATGTGACGGTTTAGACCGTTAACTTTCTTTAATGTAGTTTACAGCGTCGTGACGGTTTAGACTGTTAGCTTTCTCTAATGTAGTTTACGGAGTCATGACAGTTTAGACCGTTAGCTTTCTCTAATGTAGTTTACAATGATGTGACGGTTTAGACCGTTAGCTTTCTCTAATGTAGTTTACAGCGTCGTGACGGTTTAGACCGTTAGCTTTCTCTAATGTAGTTTACAGCGTCGTGACGGTTTAGACTGTTAGATTTCTTTAATGTAGTTTACAGCGTCGTGACGGTTTAGACTGTTAGCTTTCTCTAATGTAGTTTACAGCGTCGTGGCGGTTTAGACCGTTAGCTTTCTCTAATGTAGTTTACAGCGTCGTGACGGTTTAGACTGTTAGCTTTCTCTAATGTAGTTTACAGCGTCGTGACGGTTTAGACTGTTAGCTTTCTCTAATGTAGTTTACGGCGTCGTGACGGTTTAGACCGTTAGCTTTCTGTAATGTAGTTTACAATGATGTGACGGTTTAGACCGTTAGCTTTCTCTAATGTAGTTTACAGCGTCGTGACGGTTTAGACTGTTAGCTTTCTCTAATGTAGTTTACAGTGTTGTGACGGTTTAGACCGTTAGCTTTCTCTAATGTAGTTTACAATGATGTGACGGTTTAGACCGTTAGCTTTCTCTAATGTAGTTTACAGCGTCGTGACGGTTTAGACTGTTAGCTTTCTCTAATGTAGTTTACAGCGTCGTGACGGTTTAGACCGTTAGCTTTCTCTAATGTAGTTTACAATGATGTGACGGTTTAGACCGTTAGCTTTCTCTAATGTAGTTTACAGCGTCGTGACGGTTTAGACTGTTAGCTTTCTCTAATGTAGTTTACAATGATGTGACGGTTTAGACCGTTAGCTTTCTCTAATGTAGTTTACAGCGTCGTGACGGTTTAGACTGTTAGCTTTCTCTAATGTAGTTTACAGCGTTGTGACGGTTTAGACCGTTAGCTTTCTCTAATGTAGTTTACAATGATGTGACGGTTTAGACCGTTAGCTTTCTCTAATGTAGTTTACAGCGTCGTGACGGTTTAGACTGTTAGCTTTCTCTAATGTAGTTTACAGCGTCGTGACGGTTTAGACTGTTAGCTTTCTCTGATGTAGTTTACGGCGTCGTGACACTTTTGACAATTAGCTTTCTCTAATGTAGTTTACAGTGATGTGACGGTTTAGACCGTTAGCTTTCTCTAATGTAGTTTACAATGATGTGACGGTTTAGACCGTTAACTTTCTCTAATGTAGTTTACAGCGTCGTGACGGTTTAGACTGTTAGCTTTCTCTAATGTAGTTTACGGAGTCATGACAGTTTAGACCGTTAGCTTTCTCTAATGTAGTTTACAATGATGTGACGGTTTAGACCGTTAGCTTTCTCTAATGTAGTTTACAATGATGTGACGGTTTAGACCGTTAGCTTTCTCTAATGTAGTTTACAGCGTCGTGACGGTTTAGACTGTTAGCTTTCTCTAATGTAGTTTACAGCGTTGTGACGGTTTAGACCGTTAGCTTTCTCTAATGTAGTTTACAATGATGTGACGGTTTAGACCGTTAGCTTTCTCTAATGTAGTTTACAGCGTCGTGACGGTTTAGACTGTTAACTTTCACTAATGTAGTTTAAAATGATGTGACGGTTTAGACCGTTAGCTTTCTCTGATGTAGTTTACGGCGTCGTGACACTTTTGACAATTAGCTTTCTCTAATGTAGTTTACAGTGATGTGACGGTTTAGACCGTTAGCTTTCTCTAATGTAGTTTACAGCGTCGTGACGGTTTAGACCGTTAGCTTTCTCTAATGTCGTTTACAATGATGTGACGGTTTAGACCGTTAGCTTTCTCTAATGTAGTTTACAGCGTCGTGACGGTTTAGACTGTTAGCTTTCTCTAATGTAGTTTACAATGATGTGACGGTTTAGACCGTTAGCTTTCTCTAATGTAGTTTACAGCGTCGTGACGGTTTAGACTGTTAGCTTTCTCTAATGTAGTTTACAGCGTTGTGACGGTTTAGACCGTTAGCTTTCTCTAATGTAGTTTACAATGATGTGACGGTTTAGACCGTTAGCTTTCTCTAATGTAGTTTACAGCGTCGTGACGGTTTAGACTGTTAGCTTTCTCTAATGTAGTTTACAGTGTCGTGACGGTTTAGACTGTTAGCTTTCTCTGATGTAGTTTACGGCGTCGTGACACTTTTGACAATTAGCTTTCTCTAATGTAGTTTACAGTGATGTGACGGTTTAGACCGTTAGCTTTCTCTAATGTAGTTTACAATGATGTGACGGTTTAGACCGTTAACTTTCTCTAATGTAGTTTACAGCGTCGTGACGGTTTAGACTGTTAGCTTTCTCTAATGTAGTTTACGGAGTCATGACAGTTTAGACCGTTAGCTTTCTCTAATGTAGTTTACAATGATGTGACGGTTTAGACCGTTAGCTTTCTCTAATGTAGTTTACAATGATGTGACGGTTTAGACCGTTAGCTTTCTCTAATGTAGTTTACAGCGTCGTGACGGTTTAGACTGTTAGCTTTCTCTAATGTAGTTTACAGCGTTGTGACGGTTTAGACCGTTAGCTTTCTCTAATGTAGTTTACAATGATGTGACGGTTTAGACCGTTAGCTTTCTCTAATGTAGTTTACAGCGTCGTGACGGTTTAGACTGTTAGCTTTCTCTAATGTAGTTTACAATGATGTGACGGTTTAGACCGTTAGCTTTCTCTGATGTAGTTTACGGCGTCGTGACACTTTTGACAATTAGCTTTCTCTAATGTAGTTTACAGTGATGTGACGGTTTAGACCGTTAGCTTTCTCTAATGTAGTTTACAATGATGTGACGGTTTAGACCGTTAACTTTCTCTAATGTAGTTTACAGCGTCGTGACGGTTTAGACTGTTAGCTTTCTCTAATGTAGTTTACGGAGTCATGACAGTTTAGACCGTTAGCTTTCTCTAATGTAGTTTACAATGATGTGACGGTTTAGACCGTTAGCTTTCTCTAATGTAGTTTACAGCGTCGTGACGGTTTAGACTGTTAGCTTTCTCTAATGTAGTTTACGGCGTTGTGACGGTTTAGACCGTTAGCTTTCTGTAATGTAGTTTACAATGATGTGATGGTTTAGACCGTTAGCTTTCTCTAATGTAGTTTACGGCGTTGTGACGGTTTAGACCGTTAGCTTTCTCTAATGTAGTTTACAATGATGTGACGGTTTAGACCGTTAGCTTTCTCTAATGTAGTTTACAGCGTCGTGACGGTTTAGACTGTTAGCTTTCTCTAATGTAGTTTACGGCGTTGTGACGGTTTAGACCGTTAACTTTCTCTAATGTAGTTTACAGTGATTTGAGGCTTTAGACCGTTAGCTTTCTCTGATGTAGTTTACGGCGTCGTGACACTTTTGACAATTAGCTTTCTCTAATGTAGTTTACAGTGATGTGACGGTTTAGACCGTTAGCTTTCTCTAATGTAGTTTACAATGATGTGACGCTTTAGACCGTTAACTTTCTCTAATGTAGTTTACAGCGTCGTGACGGTTTAGACTGTTAGCTTTCTCTAATGTAGTTTACGGAGTCATGACAGTTTAGACCGTTAGCTTTCTCTAATGTAGTTTACAATGATGTGACGGTTTAGACCGTTAGCTTTCTCTAATGTAGTTTACAGCGTCGTGACGGTTTAGACCGTTAGCTTTCTCTAATGTAGTTTACAGCGTCGTGACGGTTTAGACTGTTAGCTTTCTTTAATGTAGTTTACAGCATCGTGACGGTTTAGACTGTTAGCTTTCTCTAATGTAGTTTACAGCGTCGTGGCGGTTTAGACCGTTAGCTTTCTCTAATGTAGTTTACAGCGTCGTGACGGTTTAGACTGTTAGCTTTCTCTAATGTAGTTTACGGCGTCGTGACGGTTTAGACCGTTAGCTTTCTGTAATGTAGTTTACAATGATGTGACGGTTTAGACCGTTAGCTTTCTCTAATGTAGTTTACAGCGTCGTGACGGTTTAGACTGTTAGCTTTCTCTAATGTAGTTTACAGCGTTGTGACGGTTTAGACCGTTAGCTTTCTCTAATGTAGTTTACAATGATGTGACGGTTTAGACCGTTAGCTTTCTCTAATGTAGTTTACAGCGTCGTGACGGTTTAGACTGTTAGCTTTCTCTAATGTAGTTTACAGCGTCGTGACGGTTTAGACCGTTAGCTTTCTCTAATGTCGTTTACAATGATGTGACGGTTTAGACCGTTAGCTTTCTCTAATGTAGTTTACAGCGTCGTGACGGTTTAGACTGTTAGCTTTCTCTAATGTAGTTTACAATGATGTGACGGTTTAGACCGTTAGCTTTCTCTAATGTAGTTTACAGCGTCGTGACGGTTTAGACTGTTAGCTTTCTCTAATGTAGTTTACAGCGTTGTGACGGTTTAGACCGTTAGCTTTCTCTAATGTAGCTTACAATGATGTGACGGTTTAGACCGTTAGCTTTCTCTAATGTAGTTTACAGCGTCGTGACGGTTTAGACTGTTAGCTTTCTCTAATGTAGTTTACAGTGTCGTGACGGTTTAGACTGTTAGCTTTCTCTGATGTAGTTTACGGCGTCGTGACACTTTTGACAATTAGCTTTCTCTAATGTAGTTTACAGTGATGTGACGGTTTAGACCGTTAACTTTCTCTAATGTAGTTTACAGCGTCGTGACGGTTTAGACTGTTAGCTTTCTCTAATGTAGTTTACGGAGTCATGACAGTTTAGACCGTTAGCTTTCTCTAATGTAGTTTACAATGATGTGACGGTTTAGACCGTTAGCTTTCTCTAATGTAGTTTACAGCGTCGTGACGGTTTAGACCGTTAGCTTTCTCTAATGTAGTTTACAGCGTCGTGACGGTTTAGACTGTTAGCTTTCTTTAATGTAGTTTACAGCATCGTGACGGTCTAGACTGTTAGCTTTCTCTAATGTAGTTTACAGCGTCGTGGCGGTTTAGACCGTTAGCTTTCTCTAATGTAGTTTACAGCGTCGTGACGGTTTAGACTGTTAGCTTTCTCTAATGTAGTTTACGGCGTCGTGACGGTTTAGACCGTTAGCTTTCTGTAATGTAGTTTACAATGATGTGACGGTTTAGACCGTTAGCTTTCTCTAATGTAGTTTACAGCGTCGTGACGGTTTAGACTGTTAGCTTTCTCTAATGTAGTTTACAGCGTTGTGACGGTTTAGACCGTTAGCTTTCTCTAATGTAGTTTACAATGATGTGACGGTTTAGACCGTTAGCTTTCTCTAATGTAGTTTACAGCGTCGTGACGGTTTAGACTGTTAGCTTTCTCTAATGTAGTTTACAGCGTCGTGACGGTTTAGACCGTTAGCTTTCTCTAATGTAGTTTACAATGATGTGACGGTTTAGACCGTTAGCTTTCTCTAATGTAGTTTACAGCGTCGTGACGGTTTAGACTGTTAGCTTTCTCTAATGTAGTTTACAATGATGTGACGGTTTAGACCGTTAGCTTTCTCTAATGTAGTTTACAGCGTCGTGACGGTTTAGACTGTTAGCTTTCTCTAATGTAGTTTACAGCGTTGTGACGGTTTAGACCGTTAGCTTTCTCTAATGTAGTTTACAATGATGTGACGGTTTAGACCGTTAGCTTTCTCTAATGTAGTTTACAGCGTCGTGACGGTTTAGACTGTTAGCTTTCTCTAATGTAGTTTACAGTGTCGTGACGGTTTAGACTGTTAGCTTTCTCTAATGTAGTTTACAGCGTCGTGACGGTTTAGATTGTTAGCTTTCTCTAATGTAGTTCACGGAGTCATGACGGTTTAGACCGTTAGCTTTCTCTAATGTAGTTTACGGCTTCGTGACGGTTTAGACCGTTAGCTTTCTCTAATGTAGTTTACAGCGTCGTGACGGTTTAGACCGTTAGCTTTCTCTAATGTAGTTTACGGCGTTGTGACGGTTTAGACCGTTAGCTTTCTCTAATGTCGTTTACAATGATGTGACGGTTTAGACCGTTAGCTTTCTCTAATGTAGTTTACAGCGTCGTGACGGTTTAGACTGTTAGCTTTCTCTAATGTAGTTTACAGCGTCGTGACGGTTTAGACTGTTAGCTTTCTCTAATGTAGTTTACAGCGTCATGACGGTTTAGACTGTTAGCTTTCTCTGATGTAGTTTACGGTGTCGTGACAGTTTAGACCGTTAGCTTTCTCTAATGTAGTTTACAGTGTTGTGACGGTTTAGATCGTTAACTTTTGGTAATGTAGTTTACGGCGCCATGACGGTTTAGACCGTTAGCTTTCTCTAATGTAGTTTACGGCGTCGTGACAGTTTAGACCGTTACAGTGATGTGACAGTTTAGATCGTTAGCTCAAAAACGCACTGTCATATTCTTCATAACTTTCATATATCATAAGCTACATTCAGAAGCTGGGTGTCATATGAGGTTGTAACTCTTTTCTCCAGTCAAATAAATGGTGGTCATTTTAAACCCTTATAATAAAATAAGCTGAACTGAAGTTTTTACTTCTTTTTTTTACTTTTACTTGTACTGAAATTCGACCCATTTTTCCCCAAATCTGGCCTATAAACTATAAACAGACGGCGTCTCTTCAGTGATCTGCTCTGTAACCGTTACTTTTATAAAATAACACAAAGAGCGTCTGAGATTTTTGGATTTCAGCAGTAAATTGTAAACGTATAATGATATGTGTAGATCATAAAACACATGTTCTGTTCATTTGAGGAGATTTACAAAAATAAATAGAATAAAATTCACATTTATTTCACGCAGTTACTGAATAACTTGCCTTGCGATTTGGTCATGAAAATTCAGATGGACACACCAAAATATACCCTGAAGAATGAGAAGTTAAGGGCCAATTCTGGCGTGAATGTTGTGGCCCAACATCGTGGGTGAAGGAACAGGGCTACAGCACAATGAAGGTGTGGCAGATCAGTGCTTGGTTGATTTACACCTCAGTACACTGGTCGTAACCTGTACAGTGTTGTACGATGTAAGATTCATCATGGGTAAAATAATTTAAAGATCTTCTTTTTGTGCTTTTATAAACAATGTTCTGGTTTATTTCCAGGTTTTATTCATTTACATTTTCATTTATGGCATTTGGCTGACGCTCTCATCCAGAGCGACTTACAGTTTGATTATTTTACACAGGGAGGTGAAGGCAGTGTTGGGAGTCTTGCCCAAGGACTCTTACTGGTATAGTGTTGGGCAGTTACGCAACCCAATGGTGTGTCACCATCCTATATTTGCTGAACTCAATAATGACTAAACTACTGTAGTTTAGTGTATGTAAATTAAGTGGTTTTCACTAATGTCATATCACCTGAGCATGATAAAGTAGAACTTTGCTATCACTATTATAGTTCTGAGTAATGTAGTTTTCAGTACTATAACTGTTCACATTGTTAAAACTGCCAACAGTAAAATGTATATAGTTTAGACATCGGTAAAATCATCATTAAAATATTTCTAATTCACTAAACCAACAATAAAAGCACGCCCTGTTCTCAGAAATGCGTGTTTAATAGGAAAAGACAATGTATTGTGATTTAGTAGAACAAGGCACTTTGTAACCAGAGACTGCAAAACATTTCTATTTAATCAAAATGTCTTTTGTAATATAAAACCTACTGCATGACTGTGCATGTTTTTGATTATTAATAGTGATATTCTGATCTGTGTGACAGGTTACAGGTGGGGTAAATAAACGTGAGCGTCTCATTACGAGAGCACATTTTAGCTTGGTCTGGTCAGTTTAGCTGTACTCTCCGCAGACGCCCACCGTCTTTCCATCCCACTCTGATGTGGACAGACACTTGACGAAGAAATGGCCGAGATCGTATTTGGAAATGACTCTTCCTCTCAGCATGTTCTCAGTCACAGTGTACTTCTCCGTCAGAGGGTGGTTGTCTGTGGAGGAGGAGACGGTTACTGACATCACAGTTCACTTCAAAACGTGTGCATATGGCATAACGTTCGTCTGATGTTCTAGTATACAGAGGAGCACAAACGCATCATTCAAGATATTTTCACCAAATGTAGTCGATTTGCTGAGTCTAACAAGTACTGGAGGCATATACTGCATCGATTAGCATGATGATACACTATATTTCCAAAAGTATTAGGTTGTCTGGCTTCACACGCATTTGAACTTGAGTGAAGTCCCATGTATAGGGTTTAATATGATGCCAGCCCACCCTTTGCAGCTATAACAGCTTCCACTCAAACTGGTTCATCCATGTCTTTATGGACCTGCTTTGTGCACTGGTGCTCAGTCATGTTGGAACAAGAAGGGGCTGTCCACGAACTGTTCCCACAAAGTTGGGGAGCATGAAATTGTCCAAAATCTCTTGGTGCTGAAGCATTAAGAGTTCCTTTCACTGGAACTAAGGGGCCGAGCCCAACTCCTGAAAAACCCCACACCATAATCCTCCCTCCACCAAACTTTACACTTGGCACAATGCAGTCAGACAAGTACCGTTCTCCTGGCAACTGCAAACCCAGACTCATCCATCGGATTTCCAGACGGAGAAGCGTGATTGGTCACTCCAGAGAACACGTCTCCACTGCTCTAGAGTCCAGTGACGGCGCATTACACAACTGCATTCCCCGCTTTGCATTGCGCTTGGTGATGTAAGGCTTGGATGCAGCTGCTCGGCCATGGAAACCCATTCCATGAAGTTCTTGAGCTGATCTGAAGGCCACATGAAGTTTGAAGGTCTGTAGTGATTGACTGCAGAAAGTTGGCAACCTCTGTGTACTATGCGCCTCAGCATCCGCTGACCCCGCTGTCATTTTTCGTGGCCGACTACTTTGTGGCTGAGTTGCTGTCGTTCCCAATCGCTTCCACTTTGTTATAATCCCGATGACAGTTGACTGTGGAATATTTAGTAGTGAGGAAATTTCACGACTGCACAGGTGGCGTCCGATCACGGTACCACACTGGAATTCACTGAGCTCCTGAGATCGACCCATTTTTTCACTAATGTTTGTAGAAGCAGTCTGCAGGGCTAGGGCCTTGTTTTATACACCTGTGGCCATGGAAGTGATTGGAACACCTCAATTCAATGATGGGGGAGTGAATACTTTTGGTAATATAGCGTAACTCTGTGGAGGTGTTCAGTTTGACTCACTGTCATCTAAAAACTTAAAGTACATTAGCATAGCTAAAAATGGTAGCTATCTTCAGTTAGTGTTTAGCGCTGTGCTAATAAGCCTCCATGACATGTTAGCTACATTAGCCTCATAGCCACAGTGCTAAAGCTAAAGAAGCAAACTTCAAACATTGTTTACAGATCAGCAGTATTTGGTGTCAAAGGCTGAGTGTTGGGTACATTTGATTTATGACTAAACTTTTTTATGGCTTTAAACTGAAATGGTTTGTTTCTCATAACTACAAAAACTGTACACCAGAGAAACGAACTGTATTAAATACAGTGGAATTACTGAGAAACAGGTTCTCTGTTTTAGATACACCACTTGGAATTTTCTCAAGATGTCTGAAGATTCTCTACAAAAGCTACTGAGAGCTGATTGGTTAGCGTTACTGCTACTAAGAGCTGATTGGTTAGTGTTACTGCTATTGAGAGCTGATTGGTTAGCGTTACTGCTACTGAGAGCTGATTGGTTAGTGCTACTGCTTTTGCATGCTGATTGTTTAGGTTACTGCTAATGAGAGCTGATTGATTACCAGCAATGTGGGGGGGCATAACAGCCACGTAGTCCAGCCCGGACTCCTTCAGTACTGTGTACATCCTGTCATGGTCTTCAGTGACAGGGACCAGGCGGGGGGGCACTTTAGCTCTGTCCCACAGTAGGAAGGCTAATGCAGGAAAAAGAAAGGGCAAAAAGCACAACCCAGATTTATAACAATAAAAACAACAATAATAATAATGATAATAATAATAATAAACTTTATCTATAGAGCACCTTTTATACAAACAGCAACATGTGATTTAGATCATATTAAAATAGAATTAAAGTAGTAATTTATTCTAATTCCATCCATCCATCCACCCATCCACCCATCCATCCATCCATCCATCCATCCATCCATCTGAGTGTGATTCCCCTGTAGTTGGAACACATCCTCCGGTCCCCTTTTTTAAAAAGAGGCACTACCACCCCAGTCTGCCAATCCAGTGGCACCGCCCCCGATGTCCACGCATTGTTGAAAAGGTGTGTCAGCCAAGACAGCCCTACGACATCCAGAGCCTTTGGGATTCCAGAGGAATTTGGGACGGATCTCATCCACCCCAGGAGCCTTGCCACCAAGAAGCTTTTTAACTACCTTAATGACTTCACTCTATTAGACACTCCTTCCTTGTCAGTCCACCTTGTGGATTTAAAGTCAGAGACGATAGCTCATCTGCTGCTGCACAGCTTGTGCTGGTCATCCTCTAGTCCTTCATCAGTGGTCACAGGACGCTGCCCACAGGACGCTGTTGGTTGGATGTTTTTGGTTGGTGGACTATTCTCAGTCCAGCAGGGACACTAAAGTGTTTAAACACTCCAGCAGCTCTGCTGTGTCTGATCCACTCAGACCAGCACAAAACACACTAACACACCACCACCACATCAGTGTTACTGCAGTGCTGAGAACAATCCACCACTCAAATAGTACCTGCTCTGTAAGGGTCCATGGGGGTCCTGACCACTGAAGAACAGGGTAACAAAGTATCAGAAACAGATGGACTACAGTCTGTAACTGTAGAACTACAAAGTGCACCTATACAGTAAGTGGAGCTGATAAAATGGACAGTGAACGCAGAAACAAGGAGGTGATCAGAACGTTATGCCTGACCGGTGTGTATCATATGCACAGTGTACATTAGAAATTAATAGGGCTGGTCTGATCCTGCCGTGAAGCTTTGCTCCATGAAACGTTGGTTTAAATAGCTGTACCAGACATGCAGGCGATGACCTTGCGGATACCGCGGGCCTTCATGGCCTCCAGAATGTTACGGGTTCCCTCGGACATCATGGTGGTGGGACCTGCAGGTGGAATGAAGCTGTTCTGATAAACGTGGCAGAAATATGACCAGATATATTCATCACCCTGTACATATCTCTGATCTTCACTCACTGAGATCGTTCCTGGTGCCCAGGATGATCATGACCGCATCCTGACCCTCCAGTGTCTTCTTCACGTCCTCTTTATTCAGCACGTCTCCCACCACCACTCTGGAGGCTTTGTGGTCAGCAGGCAGCCTGGATGGATCCCTCACCAACACTGTGACGTTATAACCTGGAACAACAGCAAATAATGCAACTATAGTTCATTAACTACTATTAATTATTCATTAACTGTTATGAATTATTCAGTACCTACTAGGAATTATACAGTATTTACAATTAATTATAACACAAAATATAATATGCATATACTTGTTCTAATTATTCATTAAATACTATTAATTATTCAGTATCTACTATGAATTATAATGCAATATAATATAATTGATATAATTATAAACCACTAAAATACTATGAATTACTTAATAAATACTATTAATTATAATATAAAAATATAATTAATATAATATTCAGTAAATGCTATTAATTATACAGTGTATACACTATGAATTATTAATGAACCACTAATTCATGAACCACTATTAATTATTCAGTATCTATTATGAATTATTGTATGATATATTTATTCAGGAACTTATATTGATTATTCAGTAACTATTATTAATTCAATACCTACTATGAATTATTCTATTCAGTACAGCTCAATTTCTTGTCATTAACACAATATACAGGTACATATGTAAATGAAAAAGAGCATAGTGGTTTCACCAAAATCAGCCCAAGGGGGGCACATAGGGATATACATATCACAAAAAATATATATTTACATAAAGCCACATAAAGACATACATGGCACAAATACAAGCACAAAGGTATCAGCACATTTACAACTTTGCATTGAAGGTAATAATAATATATATCTGAGTTATCCATAATAGAGCTGCGCAAATATAAATATACATTGTAAATAATGAGTATATGATTAATTATTCAGTACTATGAATTATTCCGTAACTACTATGAATTATTCATTGACTATTATAAATTATTCAGTATCTATGATTAATCATTCAGTATGTATGATGAATTATTCAGTAACTACTATGAATTATTCAATAACTACGATGAATACTTCAGTAACTACAATTAATTATTCAGTAACTACTCTGAATAATTCAGTAACTATGATGAATTATTCAATAACTACTATGAATTATTCAGTAACTATGATGAATTAGTCAGTAACTATGATGAATAATTCAGTAACTACTATGAATTCTTAAGAAATTACTATAAACCGTATCTCCAGTAAAAGCTGAATGTGAGTTCTGTATTTATTAGAGTGAGAAACTGGATTAAGTCTCTGACACATGGTCACTTGAGAATGTACACATATACTGTAAAATACAGTAACTTATTAAAACTGTAACTCAGTAAATGTTTTTTTTATTTAATTTCAGACATCCACATTAGTCACTAACTGTAGTTTAGTTAATGCATTCTGAGCTCTTTGAGCTCCGCCCCGTCTTGAGCCTGCAGATAAACAGCGATTTGAACCTTGTGCCTTATCTCTGACTCAGCAGCGCACCATGACTCGACACAAATGCACTGCCTCTGCATGACTCGGCACTTTCACCACTGTCTCATGATCAGAACAATCAACGACAATAAGGGGGAAGAAAAGAGAACCTGTTTCTGATTGTTCAGCAGCTGAAACTAAAATTAGATTATATTTCATAATTAAAGGCCAGTCGTGAGAAAGCACATACTCAGTACTAACGAAGGTATAACTCAGTCCAATCAATTTACAAAGCTGTTTTGTTTACATTAATACCTCATAATGTTATGATTTATGGATTCCCATCTCTCGTTTCTAACCGCTGTAACCTCCCTGATGGCTCGCCTGCCTACAGAGGTTCTTCATTACTGCAATTACTGCTGCTCGGGTTACCAACAGGCTCCAGTTTTTAGATCAGTAGTTAACTAAGTGGAGCTTTAATTGTATACCAGTACTGATGTGACTCTTCATGTCGACCAGAGTCATTATCCCAATAGGGATTCCCAGTATGGCTCCCAGTATGTTAACTACATCTCAGCTAGTGCAAGCTGGTCTAAACTGGTCTAATCTGGTCTGGTCTGGTTTGGGTGGTCACCCCAGGATGGTCATGCTGGTTGACCAGCGTACCAGCATTCAAAACACAACATATGCTGGTCTATGATGACTTTTCTAGCAGGGAATATGACGATGCAAGCACATTTCTTAACGCTTGTACTGTTTGTAATACCATATAAAGCACTATTATAAAGACACTTGCAAGCATGAAGAGTCAGATTGGGCTATCAACACAGGGATATACGACTCTCCCAATATGATTCCTTAATCCAGTATAGCTTTAAATGCCAGTATACATTTTAACACAGTGTGACTCTTTAGGCCAGTATTAGTGTTTATGTTAGTTCAGGATGACGTTTAACCCAGAACTGATTTTTTGTGCCAACTGTTTACAAGTTTCCCAAAAGCATTTTAGTATACATTTTTGGGGACTATTTTGCCGCACAGCGCCCTGCATGTATCCCTCCTCCATGAATGGAGTTTAAGTTCTCTAAACTATCATAAAACAGCGTCTCAGTAATGAGGCAGTGAATTCAGAACCATTTCATGTAGGAACTTTCTGTGAGGAGCTTTTAGAGGGGGACGTCTGGTTCTTATCACCACCACTGTGAACAGTTCTGACTCGGTAAGTTTATCTAGAACAGAGCATTTCACACCAAACCACTCAGAACCGCTCTGAGCTGCTCTGAGCTGCTCTGTTTACATCGTAGTCATTTGATTATGTAGTATTTTAAGAAGTGGGTGGAATTCCCCTTTAACACTAAGACTATCTTTGTGTTGCTATTCACACTAATTCACACTAATGAAGCTGCTGTAACAAATTAGCCTTAAACTCCCAGTATGTCAGTGTCTCTTTACCCCAGTATGGGTCCTTTAGCCCAGTATGACCCAGTGCTGGACGGTACCGGCTCTTTAACCTGCTGTTTTTGTGTCTCACCTGCAGCAGCTGCGATCGGTAAGGTCACCGCTCCGGTCATTCCAGTAGAGCCAAAGATCGCCACGTTCTTAACTGCATCAGTCATGTCTGCCTGTCCGCCTGTCTGTCTGACTGAGAGAGTATGTGTCTGTCTGCAGGATGAGGGCTGAAGGTGTAAGTCTGCAGCACCTCACTCACTTCCTCACTTAAAGATGTCCGAATCCTGAACGAGTCGGTTCTTTTCAGCCGACTATTTCCTGTAAACGAGTCGAAGCGATTCACAACCAAACTAATTGAACTTTTTTACAGCATCTGATGTTTATGTGTTGTATAGGCTGGACGATTAAAATATAAACGCATTAAATAAATAAAGTGCTGAATTTAACACACTGGGGGGGGGGGGGGGGGGGGATAAAACATAATATAAAAGTAATATATAATATTATATTAATATTATTAATACTATTTTTGCAGAGAGCACATTTTATGTTTTAATTCGTCCCAAATGGGTCAGCAAACAAACTCGGAATCAGCAAAAAGGTGTAATGTGAGTTATGCTGTTGTATGAGCTGATGCTATGTGAGCTACATGCAAGACACTATATAAACAAAATGCATTATAATTATTACATTAATAATACAAACAATAATGCTACTAATCCTGACAAAAATACATTGCTGATGTTGTTAATGACAATAATATTAATATTAAGAAGAAGTTATTCGTGTTATTTTTCTTCCTAGAATGAAAAAGAATCGCTATATTGGGCGTTCGATTCACTGAATCGGACAGTTTAAACGAATCGGTTCCATAAACGGAATCTTGCTCTTCGGAGATGTCAAGACGGACCGCCCTCGGAGTAAACCCCGCCTCCTCCGCGCTACTATTGGCTGGTAGTTCACACCGTAAGCAGGCCGACGATTGGCCTGATTCAGAAGTCACTCACGTCACCGTAGCAACCGGGTTTACCGCGGAGCAGCGGCGAGAAACAAAAACAAGCGAGTTTCTAACATTTCAGCGTTAAAATGACGTCAAACTCACACCGCTGCGCTTTAATCATGTTGGGAAGGAAAAGCCCCAGATCCCCACTTACAGAGAAAAATAACTGAGTGTGCTGCGCGGTTAAATGGTCCAAAATCTGAACTGCGTTGTTTGAGCTTAACACATATAAAATAAAAGTCCCGCATGTGAAGCTGTCAGTGTGCTGGGTTTTTACATCAGGCTGTACAGAATCTGGCAAAACATAATTTTCTGAGTTTTTACTGTAGAAACTTTACACGAAAATATTTTAAAGCCATTCATCTCACTCTGACAGTGACACCCCCCCCCCACCCCCCAACTAAACCAACACCCCAACACAAAACAACACAATCAACGCACATACGCTATTTATTCTATTCCATTAATTTCTGTTCTATTCTATACTGTAATTTAATGTTCTGGTTTATTCTATTCTATTGTACTTTATTATTTTTTATTCTGTTCTGTTATGTTATATTGAACTTTATTATGTTCTATTCTTCTTCTTCTTCTTTCGGCTTCTTTTAGACAGAGCCACAGTCTCCAAACCATACATCATAGCAGGATGCACTACTGTCTTGTAAACCTTCCCTTTCACTCTTGCTGCTATCCTTCTGTCACACATCAGCCCTGACATCTGTCTCCACCCACTCCATCCTGCCTGCACCCTCTTCCTCACCTCTTTTTTGCACTGTCCATTGCTCTGGATGGTTGACCCAAGATATTTGAAGACATCCACCTTTATGACCTCTACTCCTTGCATCTTCACCTTTCCACCTGCCTCCCTCTCATTCACACACATGTATTCCGTCTCTACTGACCTTCATTCCTCTCCTCTCCAGTGCAAACCTCCACCTCTCCAGATTCTCTTCCACCTGCTCTCTACTCTCACCACAGATTACAATGTCATCTGCAAACATCATGGTCCATGGAGCCTCCTGCCTGACCTCATCTGTCAACCTGTCCATCACCACTGCAAACAAGAAGGGGCTCAAAGCTGATCCCTCATGTAACCCTACCTTCACCTTGAAACCATTTGTCACTCCAACTGCACACCTCACCACTGTCTCACTATCCTCATACATGTCCTGCACCACCCTAACATACTTTTCAGCTACACCTGACTTCCTCATACAGTACCACAGTTCCTGTCTTGGCACCCTATCATATGCCTTCTCTAGATCCACAAAGACACAATGCAGCTCCTTCTGACCGTCTCTGTACTTCTCTACCAACACTCTCAATGCAGTTGGAGGTTGATGGTGTAATTTTGAATGTGGTCAGTTCATATGCACCACAGGTTGGTTGTCAGTTAGAGGAGAAAGAGGAATTTTGGAGTAAGATGGATGAAGTGGTAGATGGTGTCCCTAGAGAGGAGAGATTAGTGGTTGGTGCAGACTTCAATGGACATGTTGGTAAAGAGAACAGAGGGTATGTTGGGTATGTATGGTGTGAAAGACAGAAATGCAGAAGGTCAGATGGTTGTAGATTTTGCAAAGAGAATGGAAATGGCTGTGGTGAACACGTATTTTCAGAAGAGGGAAGAACACAGGGTGACATACAAGAGTGGAGGGAGGTGCACACAAGTGGATTATATCCTTAGCAGGAAATGCCACCTAAAGGAGATTGGAGATTGTAAAGTGGTGCCAGGGGAAAGTGTAGCAAGGCAGCATAGGGTGGTTGTCTGTAGAATGAGATTAGAAACAAAGAAGAGGAAGAGAGTGAAGACAGAGCCAAAGATGAGATGGTGGAAGCTGAAGGACGAGGATGGTTGCAGGCAGTTCAGGGAAAAATTGCAACAGGCCCTTGGGGGCAGTGAGGAGCTACCTGAGGACTGGGAAACTACAGCTAAGGTGGGGAGAGAAACTGGCAAAAATGTGTTGGGAAAGTTTGTGGTGGAATGAGGAAGTCCAGGAGAGTATTCAGAAGAAGAAGGCAGCTAAGAAAAAGTGGGATAACCAGAGAGATGAAGGATGTAGGCAGGAGTACTGTGAGGCTAGTCACATAGCAAAAAGAATGGTAGCAAAGGCAAGGGCTCAGGCCTATGATGAGCTGTAGGAGAGGCTGGACAGTAAAGAAGGAGTAAAGGACTTGCATCGTTTGGCTAAAAAGAGAGATAGAGCTGGAAATGATGTACAGCAGGTTAGGCTGATAAAGGATATAGAGGGAAATGTACTAGTGAGTGAACAGAGAGTGTTGAGTAGATGGAAGGAGTACTTTGAAGAACTAATGAATGAGGAAAATGAGAGAGAGAGAGGAGGACCATGGGGGGAGAGATAGTGGATCAGGAAGTGCAGAGAATTAGTAAGGTAGTAAGGGCAGCTTTAAAAAGGATGAAGAATGGAAAGGCAGTTGGTCCAGATGACATACCTGTGGAGGTATGGAGATGTTTAGTAGAGAAGGCAGTGGACTTTTTAACCAGGTTGTTTAACAAAATCCTGGAGAGTGAGAGGATGCCTGATGAGTGGAGAAGCAGTGTATTAGTCCCCATTTTTAAGAACAAGGGTGATGTGCAGAGCTGCAGTAACTACTGAGGTATAAAGTTGATGAGCCACACCATGAAGGTATGGGAAAGAGTTGTTGAAGCAAAGCTAAGGCGAGAGGTTCAGATCAGTGAGCAGCAGTTTGGTTTCATGCCCAGAAAGAGTACCACAGATGCAATTTTGCGTTGAGAGTGTTGGTAGAGAAGTACAGAAAAGGTCAGAAGGAGCTACATTGTGTCTTTGTGGATCTAGAGAAGGCATATGATAGGGTGCCAAGAGAGGAACTGTGGTACTGTATGAGGATGTCAGGTGTAGCAGAAAAGTATGTTAGGGTGGTGCAGGACATGTATGAGGATAGTGAGACAGTGGTGAGGTGTGCAGTTGGAGTGACAAATGGTTTCAAGGTGAAGGTAGGGTTACATGAGGGATCAGCTTTGAGCCCCTTCTTGTTTGCAGTGGTGATGGACAGGTTGACAGATGAGGTCAGGCAGGAGGCTCCATGGACCATGATGTTTGCAGATGACATTGTAATCTGTGGTGAGAGTAGAGAGCAGGTGGAAGAGAATCTGGAGAGGTGGAGGTTTGCACTGGAGAGGAGAGGAATGAAGGTCAGTAGAGACAAGACGGAATACATGTGTGTGAATGAGAGGGAGGCAGGTGGAAAGGTGAAGATGCAAGGAGTAGAGGTCGTAAAGGTGGATGTCTTCAAATATCTTGGGTCAACCATCCAGAGCAATGGACAGTGTAGAAAAGAGGTGAAGAAGAGGGTGCAGGCAGGATGGAGTGGGTGGAGACGGGTGTCAAGGCTGTGTGTGACAGAAGGATAGCAGCAAGAGTGAAAGGGAAGGTTTACAAGACAGTAGTGCATCCTGCTATGATGTATGGTTTGGAGACTGTGGCTCTGTCTAAAAGACAGGAGGCTGAGCTGGAGGTTGCGGAGATGAAGATGCTGAGATTTTTGTTGGGAGTGACAAGGATGGACAAGATTAGAAATGAGCAGATCAGAGGGACAATGAAGGTGGAGCAGTTTGGAGATAAAGCCAGAGAGGCCAGGTTGAGATGGTTTGGACATGTGTTGAGGAGGAATAGTGGATATATTGGTCAAAGAATGTTGGAGATGGAGCTGCCGGGTAGAAGGAGAAGAGGTAGACCTCAGAGAAGGTTTATGGATGTAGTGAAGGTGGACATGGAGATGGTTGGTGTAAAAGTAGAGGAGGGAATGGATAGGGCAAGATGGAGGCAGATGATCCGCTGTGGCGACCCATAAAGGGAGCAGCCGAAAGAAGAAGAAGAAGATGTTCTATTCTATTATGTACTATTATATTGGATTTTACTCTATCATATATTCTATTCATTTCTGTTCTATTCCATTCTATTCTATTATACACTGTAATTTAATATTCTAGTTTATTCTATTATGTTGTATATTATTATATTCTATTCTGTCTATTCCATTCTGTTCTATTTTATACTGTAATTTTCTATTCTTATTATGTTATGTTATAGTACACTCTATAGTGGTTTAATGTTCTATTCTATTATATTCCATACTGTTATATTATGGTGTACTCTGTCATGTGGTATTCTATTGATTTCTATTCTATTTTGTTATATTGTACTTTATTATGTTCTATTCTGTTCTATTCTATTCTATTTTATAGTTATTTTGCACTCTGTCACATTCTATTCTATTCATTTCTTTTGTATTCTATTATTTTATATTACGCTCTTTCCTGTTCTTTTATGTTGTGTTTGTCATGTCCTGTTCAATGTGGATGTACATAAATATCTAGGCTCGGCGACAAAGGTGTTCCTTTGTAGCATCTCTTGCATGTATGCATGCAAGTATGCACCTGTTTCAAATCAAATCAAATCACATTTATGGTCACATCACATTTACACAGGTGGTGGAAAGTGAGTGAAAATCTTAGGTGCTTAGCCCCCTTATTGAATTTAAATACAAATAAATAAATAAATATCTAAGAAGAAAAATTTAAATTAATCTTTACCACCGCACAATCCATGATTGTGTATCTGCCAAAAATAAATATATAAACAAATAAAACTGAGGAATATTATTGCTTTTTTGAAAAATATTGGCCAATCTTGAATTTGATGCCAACAACAAGTTCCAAAAAAGTTTACCACTGTGTTTCATCACCTCTTTTTTAACAGCACTCTGTAAGCGTTTGGGAACTGAGGAGACGCTGCTGTGGTTTTGAAAGTGAAATGTTTTCTGTTCAAATCAAATCAAATCAAATTTATTTGTATAGCGCTTTTTACAACGGATGTTGTCACAAAGCAGCTTTACAGAATTTCAGAAAAGAAAAAGTTTCAAGAGAACTGTAAGAATGTACAGAAACCCCCTGGTGGGCAAGCCAGGGGCAACAGTGCCAAGGAAAAACTCCCTCAGAACTGAGGAAGAAACCTTGGGAGGAACCAGGCTCACCAGGGGGGACCCATCCTCCTTTGGTCAAACTTCCTACAAGTGATTATATTACTAATATTAACAGCAGTAATTTTGGTATTAGGAATAACTAGGAGTCTATGAGAACATCAGCGTAGGGTGGGCAGCTCATCCAAGGTAGGTGGTTGGGGCGTGGGCAGCTGGTCTGAAGTGGGTAGCAGGAGGGCTCATCAGTCAGTCGTCCTTCAGTGTCCAGCCGGACATATGGGTGATTGTATACTCGGAAAGAAAGCAGGTAAATGGAATTAGTTTTGTTCTATCCGTTTGTACATAAACAGGGAATGTAAACATTTACAGAGTGTGGCTAACGACTCCGGCAGATCTGACTATGACAGCTTAACTAAAAGGATAGAACCAGAAGGACACACAGACACGGCAGCACTCTGAAACAGTTCGGCATCCCTCTGCTCCACCGTTCACAAACTTGAGTGACCGTGTGCGAGCAGCGGGACGACAGCACCAGCGTCTCAGTTTACTATAATTCCCTGTGTCCATGGACCCCTGGATCTGCTGCCTTTATCTAAGGGGGAACATTAGCTACCAAAACTAAACTGAACAAGTGAATTTTCAGCCTACTCTTAAAAATTGAGACTGTGTCTGAGTCCCGAACAGTTTCTGGAAGGTCATTCCAGAGTTTGGGGGCTTTATAAGAAAAAGCTCTTCCCCCAGCTGAAACCTTCTGAATTCTGGGGACTATTAATAAGCCAGCGCTCTGGGATCTGAGTGGTCGTGATGGCTCATAATGAGAAATAAGGTCTTGCAGGTATTCAGGAGCGAGACCATGTAGGGCTTTATAAGTCAATAAAAGGATTTTATAATCAATACGGAATTTAATAGGTAGCCAATGAAGAGATGATAGCACTGGACTAATATGCTCAAATTTTCTAGTTTTAGTGAGGACCCTGGCTGCGGCGTTTTGGACTAGTTGGAGTTTGTTTAAATTCCTGCTCGTGCATCCTGACAGTAGCACATTACAGTAGTCTAGCCTAGAAGTAATAAAGGCATGTACTAGTGTTTCCACATCACGCAGGGAAAGGGCATTTCTGATCTTGGCGATGTTGCGAAGATGTAGAAAAGCTGTCCTAGTGATGCTGCCTATGTGTTGATCGAATGATAAATCTGAATCCATTATAACGCCAAGATTTTTTGCTGCTGATCCTGGTGTGGCTGGAAAGTCGGCGAGATTTAAGATTAAATCTGGTGATTTACTTCTTGCTAATTTTGGACCCAGAAGGAGAACCTCTGTTTTGTTACTGTTTAATAGGAGGAAGTTGCATGACATCCAGCCTTTCACGTCTTTTACACAGTCCTCCATTTTCTTTAACCTGTATTGGTCATCAGGTTTGGCTGATATGTACAGTTGAGTATCGTCTGCATAACAATGAAAGTTTACGCCATGGTTACTTATAACTGTGCCTTACGGTAACATGTATAGTGTAAATAGTAATGGTCCTAATATAGACCCCTGCGGAATTCCAAATCTCACTTTTGAATAATTGGAAGATAAATTGTTTACCCTAACAAACTGATAATGTTCTGATAGGTAAGATCTGAACCATGATAGGGCCGTCCCTGTGGCTCCAACCATGTTTTCTAACCTTTCTAGGAGAATATTGTGGTCTATTGAATCAAAAGCCGTGCTAAGGTCAAGTAGCATTAAGAGAGATATGTAGCCTTGATCAGAGGCAAGAAGAAGATCATTAGTTATCTTAACTAGAGCCATCTCAGTGCTGTGGTGTGGCCTGAATCCAGACTGAAATTTTTCATATATATGGTTCTTATGTAGATATGAACTAAGTTGTTGGGCCACAGCTTTTTCTAAGATCTTAGATATAAATGGTAAGTTAGAAACAGGCCTGTAATTAGACAAAACGGTGACATCAAGATTTGGTTTCTTGATCAGAGGTTTGATAACTGCTAGTTTAAAAGCTTTGGGAACATGGCCCAGACTAAGGGACGAGTTTACAATAGTTGAGATAGGGTTTATAATAACTGGCAGTACTTCTTTGAGTAATTTTGATGGAATTGCATCGAGTGTGCAGGTTGTGCAATTTGCAGAGGAGATAATCTTCTCTAGCTCCAGCTGTGGGAGGGGGTGAAAGGTTTCCAGACTCTTTTCTACAGCTGTGTTTTGTTCTATATCAGCCAAGTGAGATGACAGCCAAGCTGGATTTGAATTTGATACTGTGGGTTGAATTTGTTGTCTAATGTTCTCAATTTTATTATTAAAGAAGTTCATAAAAACTTCACTGCTGAGAGTTGCTGGGATTTCTGGTTCATTACCTGCCTGATTTTGTGTGATTTGGGAAATCACATTAAACAGAACTCTAGGATTATACTTATTATTCTCGATCAGCGAGGCCAGATATGCTGAGCGAGCTTCTGTGAGAGCATTTCTATACTCTATAAGGCTGTCCTTCCAGGCAGTGTTGAACACTTCTAGTTTGGTATGACGCCATCTCCGCTCTAATTTCCGAGCTGTTTGTTTTAAGGTCCGGGTTTTATCGTTGTACCACGGGGTGAGCTTTTTCTGCCTTATTTTTTTTATTTTAAGTTTTAAGGTATTTTCTAAATAATCGGTTAGTAAATCTAGTTCCATTGGATCTGGTGGAGTGGAGACTGGGGTTGATAACTCTGGGAGATTTTCTATAAATTGTAGGGCGGTAGAAGGTTTTATTGAGCGCTTTGTTGAATAACGAGGGGACGTAAATATGTTATGGCTAAATCGTAGCTCATATGAAATTCAGTAATGGTCGGAGATCGCTGTGGTTTGCGGTAGGATATTAAGCTTGTCTATGTTAAGACCTAGTGTCAAAACTAAATCTAACGTATGACTACAGTAATGTGTCGGCCCTGTTACATTTTGGGTAAATGTTCTTGTTTGATACAGGATTTCAGCTGATTATCATTTTTTTGTCATTTCATAATGCGCCAGATGTTCTCAGTGGTGACTGGTCTGGACTGCAGGCAAGTCAGTTTAGCCCCTGGACTCTTTTAATATGGAGCAATGCTGCTGTAATACATGCATAATGTGGTTTGTCATCGTCTTGCTGAAATAATCAAGGCCTTCCCTGAAAAAGACGTCGTCTGGACGGCAGCAGATGTTGCAAAACCTGTATATATTATTCAGCATTAATGGTGCCTTCACAGATGAACACATCACCCATGCTATGTGCACTAATGCACCCCTAAACCATCATGAATACTGGCTTTAGAACTGTCCACTGATAACAAGCTGAGTGGTCTTCAGCCCGGAGGACACCATGGATTTCCTAAAAGAATTTCAAGTGTTGATTCGTCAGACCACAGGACACTTTTCCACTTCCCCTCAGTCCATTTTAAATGAGCTCAGGCCCAGAGAAGGTGGCAGCATTTCTGGATCCTGTTTCTATTTGGTTTCGTCTTTGTGTTTTAGAGTTTTAACAGCATTTGTGGATGCAGTGATGAACTGTTTTCAAAGACAGTGGTTTTCAGAAGTGTTTCTGAGCCCATGCTGTGATTTCCACTACAGAATCATGTCTGTTTTCAATGCAGTGCTGCCTGAGGGCCCAAATATCACGGCCAGCTAATACTGGTTTCTGGCCTCGTCCCTTACAAACAGAAATTCCTCCAGATTCTCTGAGTCTCTTAATGTTATTATGTACCATAGACGATGAAAAGTAGACTATTTTTACTATTTTACATTGAGAAACGTTTTTTTTTTGTATTGTTGCTCTATTTAATCCTTATGAAAACGAGGGATTGCTGTTTTTATTCCCATATCAGTCTACACGCCTTCCTGCTTAATATTTAAATAAGATGTCTGTTTGTTAATAATACGCATTAATAACCTCTTCAATCTAATGCATGACCTGCTAGCCACTGAGAGCACCGGGGGCGGGACTACACTTATCTGCTATTATCCAATCCCAGTACAGAAGCTTAGAGAGTACCAGCCAATCCCAGCACAGGACGTGGAGAGTTAGTATCCAATCCCAGCGCAGGAGGCGGTACACGAACGGCCAGTCCCGGCCCAGGAGGGCGGGCGTATCCGGAATACGGGTGGGAAATGTAACCCACCACAGTTCAGTCGCGTTGAAGCTGATTCAGGTTCGCAGACCGGCTGCGGTGAGGCTGACCGCGCGCGCACACACGCACGTTCCGCGTTATCGGCGTGATTAGGCGGCGGTGGGCTGTTCGCAGAGCGCGGGGTCACCAAACACGGGACATCGGCCTTGTACTGGGACGGAATCGCCCTGTTGGTGATTCGATTGCCTGTGTCAGCGGGGCTGTAATGCGGCGCAAGGCGGAGGGGAGCCCAGCCCGGGTGCACTGAGAGCCTGGACTGCATCTACGCCCGTCCGCACGCGCATCGTCAGGGCTGGAGGTGCAGGTGAGGCTGAGAGGTGCAGCTCGTCCTTTGCGGTTGTGTTTTGCGTTAACGTTACATTGCAGTGGATTGGGTTGCATTGCATGCAGCACGGAGCGCGAGCACTTGGTGCAATTGATTCCTCCAGTGCTGGAGGGGAGGATGCACCGCCTGGCCTGGGCTTCAGTGCTGCTGCTGCTGCTGCTGCAGTCATTTCTGGGCCGTGTCCTGTCCTGTCCTGTGGTGGTGTCTAACCTTACAGCACGCATAGGAGGCTATAGCGTTCCTATAGCCTGGCTGCTTGTCTCTGTGTTTTTAGGCCTGTGCATTGAGAAAGATGCCTTTCTGTGTCACATTGAAAGTTGATTTGGAGCTTTTAAGCTTCAGAGATGATGGTGTAGCTCATAAACCAGGTCTGCAGAATGTGTCAGAGCCCTGTGGACATTTTTGGGTCATATTTCTGGAGATTTGTGTGATTTTGTTGCAATAATAACTGCACTGCCCCCCAATAGTGATGCTAATGCAATGAGCATGTAGAAATACAGTAGAGCAGAGCAGTGGTCTCCCAGTGCTGCAGTAACACCTCCAAGGGTTCTGTAGTAAAGGCAATGGTTCTGTCTAAATTCATGAGTTCTGCACTCTCTTAAAAAAGAAGATTCTTCAGTGGTATATACTGTATAGAACCATGAACACACCATTTGGTTCTGATCAAACAGGATTTGTTGTTCATAGTTCTATATAGCACCGGAAAGGGTTCTTCATTGTTCAAGGGTTATCATTGTGATGTCAAACTTGTATACAAGAGAGTAACCCTGTTTGGTGCTTTATAGAACCCTATTTAAAAAGGTTCTTTGTAGAGCCAGCTACAACACATTCTCCATCAAGATCAATTTCACCATGCAGAGAAACATTTAAGTGTGTAAAGGGTTCCTTGAGTGTTCATGGTCCTATATAGAACAGTGTCTTTTCTTAAAAAAAGAGAGAGAGAACCATCTTTTTAATAGTGCAACAGTTTTTGAAATTGTTCTTTAGTTTAATGGAGAATTGAATTGTTGTATATGGTTCTGTACCAGAAAGGGTTCTGCTGTCATTGTGGTGTCAAACTCATACAATAGAATAACCATTTTTTGTGCTATTTGGTGCTCTATAGAACCATTTTCAAAAAGATTCTATTTAGAACCATTACAACACATTCTAGCAGTCTAAAGAACCATTTCACTATGCAGTGAACCATTTAAGCATGTAAAGGGTTCTGTGAGTCTTCATGGTTCTATGGAGAACCGTTGTCTACTCTAAAGAACCCTTGAAGAACCGTCTTTTTAAGAGTGTAACAGTTATCATGCTTCAGTGATTCTTCAGATTAATGGAGAATGTGTTGTATATGGTTCTATATTACACCAACAAGAGTTCTTCTACTGTATACAAGCTTGACATCATGATGATAGCAGAGCCCTTTTTGGTGCCATTTTCAAAAAGGTTCTATATGGAACCATCTACAACACATTCTCCATCAGTCTGAAGAACCATTTAAGCATGCAATGGTTCTTTGAGTGTTTGTAGTTTCATATAGAACTGTTGTCTGTACTAAAGAACCCTTAAAGAACCTTCACTTAGAGTGAAGAACTATTTCATGCTTAAATGTCTCTTTGCATGGTGAACTGGTTCTTCAGTTCGTTGGAGAATGTGTTGTAGGTGGTTCTGTGCAGCACCCGAAAGACTTCAGACTAAGAAAGGCTATTGTTATGATGTCAAGCTTGAATGCAATAGAAGAACAATTTGTGGTGCTACATAGAACCATATACCACTCGTTCCCTATCAATCTGAAGAACTATTTCACCCTGCAAAGAACCACTTAAGCATGATAACTGTTAACTTAAAAAGATGGTTCTTCAAGGGTTCTTTAGAAAATACAACGGTTCTGTATAGAACCATGAACACTCAAGGAGCCCTTTACATGCTTAAATAGCTCTCTGCATGGTGAAATGGTTCTTTAGACTGGTAGAATGTGCTATAGATGGTTCTATACAGAACCTTTTTGAAAATGGTTCTATACAGCACCAAAAAGAGTCATTCTATTGTATAAGTTTGACATCACAATGACAGCAGAACCTCGTGCTATACAGAACCATAAACAACAAATTGTGTTGTGTAAGTAATATATGTACACTCTTTAAAAAGATGGCTCTTCAGGGGTTCTTTAGTAAAGACAGTGGTTCTATACAGAACCATGAACATGCAAAGAACCATTTAAGCATGAAATGGTTCTATATAGAACTCAGGGTTCTCAGTAGAACCATTATCTGTACTAAAGAACCCTTGGAGAACCCATGGAGACAGTGTTGAATTGACTCTCATGTAGGAGGTAATAAAGCACCATGCGGTGTTTCTGTAACGTGAATCATGCGATTACTGGCCTGTGACTGCACTGCCAGCGTAGCCCGATGTCCAGTAACCTCATTCCCAAATCTGACAGTGCAGGGACGCTGACCACAAAAGGTGGTCTGGAACGCGGTCAGTTGTGATGGGAGCGTACCAGACAGTGTAGTTTTAAGGCTAATGGACGTGTAATGGGCACCACACTGCAGAGACCATCTGCTTTACTGTATCATGTATTTGCATTGTATACTGTTTACCTGCCTGAGTGCTGATGGGATATGAGCTGGGAGCCAGCTGTGGTGCAGTGCACTTTTTCACACAGAATAAACCGGGCTAAACTGTGGGGATGTGCTTTTTCAGGAGAAAAGGTCTACTGGTACCACTAGATGAGGATAAATGTGGCTTTCTATATGGAAAAATTGTAGACACCGCAGTTAGAATAACGCAGTATGGATATGCAGTGAACAACATCGTTTAAACATAGCCAGTGTGTTACAGTGATGGAGAATTCATGCCAGATTCAAAATAATCACTACAGCAGAAAACGTCGAGTCAAGTCAGGCTTTATTGTCATGTCAGCTCTATAGAAGTATACAGTGAAACGAACCCACATTCCTCCAGGACCAGCACAGGGGCACAAGACAATACAATAAACACAGCGCAAACAGTACAGTAAACTACATATCAGCAGATAGTCAAGCATATATTGAATTGAATTAGACCTGGAATTAGACCTCCTCATTTAACCCATCCATGCAGTGAACACACACGCTAGGGGGCAGTGAGCACACTTGCCCGGAGCGGTGGGCAGCCCTATCCACGGTGCCTGGGGAGCAATTGGGGTTAGGTGTCTTGCTCAAGGTCACTTCAGTCATGGACTGTCAGCAGAGGGGATCAAATCGGTGACCTTCCGTTCACAGGGCCGGTTCCCTAACCTCCAGCCCACGACTGCCCCTAAATCAAATGAAGTCGCAGATGTCCCTGGGTGGGCTCAAACCACCAACCTTTTGGTTAACAGACAAACCACAACCACAACGGCATAGCGGTCACTGAAGTAGCAGCCAGAACAGCAATACACAATATACAGTATTTGGTTGATACAGTAATTCTAGCAGCTAATATTGTTAAAGTATCAATTGTGCAAAAAAAAAAAATGCAACGTCAGATGCATGACACACACGTGACATTGTTGTTCCATAGTGAGATGCAGAATATGTCCCGAAATGAAAAAAAAAACCTCTATAACATTGATTCAATGTCACTTTACCTCTAAAAATGTTGCATGAGGATTTGCAGTTTAAAAGCGAAGTGCTAAGTTTGTCAGAATTGAATACAGTTCACTTTAAAATGTGATCAAGGCTATACTGCTTCCCACTGTGCACTTTAAACACATATTCATCATTGAAATGCAGCCACAACAGTGAACACAACCAAAATGAAAAGCAAAACCCCCACTACACTGTTTTTCCCACTTCTTTAGACTTCAAATGTATTTGCCTCATTGAAATGCAGCCAAAAGAGTGAGATGCAGTGAACACACAAGACAAAAAGTAAGATGCGGAAAATGTGCTGTGATGAAAAGGTAGTTTTTCCACTGTAGTAATTACTTTTCAATTTGGCACAAATTCCTCTCAGTATACATTAGTGGTGTCATTAATGTTGTTGTACTTCTTTATGTATTAAAAGCGTTTATGGAAATGGAAATTAGAGATATAGTTATAATCAATGCTTTGTTTTTTTGTATCTTGTATTTAGTCTATGTATTCGCATTATGTTAAATATCTGTTCTTTCACATTTAGCTGCTTGCGGAGTGCTGGTGGAAACTGGCTACTCGCTCACTCTGATGCGGCGTGCCTTTCCACACAAAATAAATCGAAGGAAGGAAATGAATTATACTAAACGGAAAGCTTGGCCTGTTGTTTGCTATTATGCCTTATTATTGATTACGCATAAACAGTAGAAAAGTGTTTAAACATGGCTGTTTATTTTGTCTACACATTCTGTAATTTTTTACGCTTTAAGGGTGCGGTGTGTAAGATTTAGTAGGATCTGTTAGCAGAAATGGACTTTAGTAAACAAAACCATGCTTTAATTAATGTTTCATCACCTGTAACTATGAATTGTTTTGGTTTTATTATGTTAGAATGACCCTTCATGTCTACATAGGGAGCAGCTCCTCTTCCGACAGAGGCTGCCACCACCATGTTTCTCCAGTAGCCCAGAACAGACAAACCAAACACTGGCTCTAGGGGGCGTCTTTTGCGTTTTACGTTAAAGCTGCAGCCTGAATTTGGTGGCGCTGTAGCTCCGGTTAGGAGATGTAGACAGAAGAAGAATCAGTGGTTGTTACTGGTGCTGCTGACAGTCTTGTGTTGTGAGAAATTTGAGAACCCAGATTTTGACAAACGGAGGATCGGACTTATCACTTAGCACAAGATGAAGTGAGGGAGGGTGAATCCTCACTGTCAAAGACGAGAGAACATGAAGAAGCAAAATAAAATGACGACAGAAATCCCGCTGCAGGTTCTACTGTAGATTCACATAGTTGCAAACTGCAACCTCACCAGTAGATGCCGCTAAATCTTACAACATGCACCATTAAGAGCATGCAGAATGTGTTTTAGTTTTATGTTTACCTGCTCATGGAGTGTTACTCACTAAATCTGGTGCACTTTTTTGCACAGAATAAACTAAACTGGACTCCATGGAAAGCTTGGCTTATATGTGTTCACTGTGTTTGTTTAGAGTACAGAATGTGTTAAAGCTGGAATAGGTGATGTTGTTCAAACCTTTAAATGTACCTTAGTTTTTGAAACTGAAAAATCTCACCCCTTCCTTCAGCCCTCCTTCGAAAGCCACGCATCCAAAACACAACACAAGCACGAGCTAACAAATAGCATTAGAGTAATGCATAATGCAGCTACATCAGCTGCATAAATCAGGAAAATAACAAATTTGCCATAAACAAAATGAACCAGGTTATTACCTGTCCAAAAGAAAAACAGGCCGGGGTCTCTTTCCAGTCTTTCAGCTGCCTCAGGTTTCTCCACTGTCAGTGCTCCACTGATGGTCACTCTGGTTTCACCTCTTGCTTTATCTGACTTTTTTGAGGTCTATTCTCTCTCTCTCTCCAAAAGTATTTAGTCACCCATCCAAATCATTGAATTCAGGTGTTCCAATCACTTCCATGGCCACAGGTGTATAAAGCCAAGCCCCTAGGCCTGCAGACTGCTTCTACAAACATTAGTGAAAGAATGGGTCGCACTCAGGAGCTCAGTGAATTCAAGTGTGGTACCGTGATCGGACGCCACCTGTGCAACAAGTCCAGTCGTGAAATTTCCTCACTACTAAATATTCCACAGTCAACTGTCAGTGGGATTATAACAAAGTGGTAGCGATTGGGAACGACAGCAACTCAGCCATGAAGTGGTCGGCCACGTAAAATGACAGAGCAGGGTCAGCGGATGCTGAGGCGCATAGTGTGCAGAGGTCACCAACTTTCTGCAGAGTCAGTCGCTACAGACCTCCAAACTTCATGTGGCCTTCAGATCAGAACAGCATAGAGAGCTTCATGGAATGGGTTTCCATGGCCAAGCAACTGCATCCAAGCCTTACATCACCAAGCGCAATTCAAAGCATGGAATGCAGTGGTGTAAAGCGCCCCCACTGGATTCTTAAACAGTGGAGACGTGTTCTGTGGAGTGACCAATCACGCTTCTCCTTCAGGAAATCTGATGGACGAGTCTGGGTTTTGCGGTTGCCAGGAGACGGTACTTGTCTGACTGCGTTGTGCCAAGTGTAAAGTTTAGTGGAGGGGGGATTTTGGTGTGAGGTTGTTTTCAGGAGTTGTTCCTTAGTTCCAGTGAAAGGAACTCTTAAAGCTTCAGCACCAAGAGATTTTGGACAATTTCATGCTCCCAACTTTGTGGAAACAGTTTGGGGACGGCCCCTTCCTGTTCCAACATGACTGCACACCAGTGCACAAAGCAGGACCATAAAGACATGGATGAGCAAGTTTGGTGTGGAAGAACTTGACTGGCCTGCACAGTCAGAGTCAGGACTGGCCTCAACCCGATAGAACACCTTTGGTTTGAATTAGAGCGGAGACTGCGAGCCAGGCCTTCTCGTCCAACATCAGTGTCTGACCTAACAAATGTGCTTCTGGAAGAACGGTCAAAAATTCCCATAAACACTCTCCTAACCCTTGTGCAAAGCCTTCCCAGAAGATCTGAAGCTGTTATAGCTGCAAAGGGTTTGCCGATATCTTGTTAAACCCTATGGTTTAAGAATGGGATGTCACTCAATTTCATATGCGTGTGAAACCAGACGACTGAATACTCTTGGTAATATAGTGTATATAGTTATGCAGTAGCAAACTCACAAAAACACATAAGCACATAGTTGTAGTTTTTAAAAAAAAAATTTTTATTTTGCAGATGACCCTTTTGCTGCATTGATAATGTACCATCTGTTTGTGTACATAATCTTCTGGCTTTGGTCCCAATGCGTATTTGCATAGTATTAATCTGATAAAGATGCAGCTTATTTCTGCACGGCAAGATGCAAGATTAACCACAACAAAAGAAAGGGCATGAGAGAGAGGGCGAGAGAGAGAGGGCGAGAGAGTGAGGCGAGTGTTCAGCTGTGGGCCCGCAGACCTGACAGCCTTCATATTAATGCGGAATGGCATGCTCTCCCTCAGGTCCTCCTAATCCCTCTACACTGGATCAGGCTTTATGAGCTACGACCCCCAGAAAGAGAACTGGGCCTCTGAGAGGGTCTCAGGTTCAACCTGCACAAACTGGATTGCATTAAAGTGATAGTTTTACCAAACTTCATTTACCCCCTTTCCCTCCCAGTTACCCCTTTTCCCTCTGTTACCCAGAATGTAGTCATGTTTGGTGCTTCTTTAGTTTTAGCTCTGGAGCTACAAGGCTAATGTAGCTAATAAGTAATGGAAGACTAAACTCCACCAGTTACTGTAGTGCTAACTGAGTGCCTAAATCATCAAATGGTTGCTGTAATAATCAAAACATAATCCCAGTTGGACTTGTTAGGTACGGCTGTGTAAGAGTATGATATACTATTATAGGAGAATGCCACCTTTAAAAAAAAAAAAAAAATCCAGTATAATTAACTGGTTAAGATGTAAAGAGAGCGGCTCAGACTGGTTTGGTGTGAAACGCTCTGTTCTAGATAAACTTAATGAGTCAGAACTGTTCACAGTGGTGGGGATAGGAACCAGACGGCCCCCTCTAAAAGCTCCTCATAGAAAGTTCCTACATGAAATGGTTCTAAATTCACTGCCTGATGACTGAGACACTGTTTTATGATAGTTTAGAGAACTTAAACTCCATTCATGGTGGAGGGAGACATGCAGGGCGCTGTGCGGCAAAATGGTCCCCAAAGAAAACTGATTATTCCAGATTTTTCCACTATTTTCCATCATCAACATTCCATATAAACTCAGAAGACTCGTGTAGGTTCTCTGGTGGTTCTGGATGGTAAATAAAATGTCTGTATTGCTCTGATTGAGTGATTTTATTGTAGACACTGTATAATAAGGTTTAAGATTAAAAGCCTATTGCCTGCAGTTTGAGGTGTTAGACTAGTCTGTACATTATTATGGCGTGAAGACGTTGTAGTACAGCTGAAAGATGAAATAATGTTATGTCCTCTTTATGTAGTCCTGACCTTATGGTTTGTTTGATTTGTTTTATGTTTTGTTTGGTTTTGTTTTTTGTTTGGCTCGGTTTGATTTTGTATGTTTTGTCTGCTTTGGCTCGTTTAGTGTTTTTTTTATTTAATTTTTTGTTTTGTTTAGTTTTGTTTTCTTGTCTGTTTTGTTTGGCTTTGCATTTTTGTTTTGTTTGATTTAGTTTGTTTAGTTTAATTAATTTTGTTTAATTTCCTGTGTTTTGTTTGGTTTTGCATTTTCGTGTTTTGTTTGTTTAGTTTTGTTAATTCTGTTTTATTTTGTTGTGTTTTGTTTGGTTTAGTTTGTTTCATTTTGAAAGTTTTGTTTTATTTTCTTGTGTTTGGTTTTGTTTTTTTTTTTTTTAGTTTATTAATATTTTTTGTTGTTTTGTTTTATTTGGCTTTACATGTTCGTGTTTTGTTTGGTCAGTTTAGTTTTGTTAGTTTAGTTTATTGTGTTGTTTTGTTTGTTTTGACCCCTCCCGGTGACTGTGTGTGTGTTTGTATCAGGAGGACCGCCGGAGGAGGAGTCAGTTAATTCTGTAAGTGTGAACGCCTGGAGCTCAGAGTCGCTCTCACAGCTGTGTTTGTTTATCAGGAAGAAATTCGGCTTGTTCCTGCGGTCAGACTCTGTCATATCCATAGACAGCAGGTGCTCATGGGAGGTTCAGTGAAGGACAGGGTTCTACGCGCTAGATCTGCTGTCCATATCGTGATGCTGCAGTAAACCATCCACATGCTACATATTTACAGACTGATATGCGGATGAAATTTCTGATATAATACACTGAGATAGCTCAGTATTGTGTGTGGCCTCCGTGTGCCTGTATGACCTCCCTACAATGCCTGGGCATGCTCCTGATGAGGTGGCGGATGGTCACCTGAGGGATCTCCTCCCAGACCTGGACTAAAGCATCCGCCAACTGCTGGACAGTCTGTGGTGCGATGTGACGTTGGTGGATGGAGCGAGGCATGATGTCCCAGATGTGCTTCATCGGAACTGCTAACACACTCCAGCCACATGAGGTCTAGAATTGTCCTGCATTAGGAGGAACCCAGGGCCAACCGCACCAGCATATGGTCTCACAAGGGGTCTGAGGATCTCATCTCGGTACCTAATGGCAGTCAGGCTACCTCTGGCGAGCAAATTCCACCCCACACCATTACTGACCGACTGCCAAACCGGTCATGCTAAAGGATTTTCCAGGCAGCAGATCGCTCTCCACAGCGTCTCCAGACTCTGTCACGTCTGTCACATGTGCTCAGTGTGAACCTGCTTTCATCTGTGAAGAGCACAGGGCGCCAGTGGCGAATTTGCCAATCCTGGTGTTCTCTGGCAAATGCCAAGCGTCCTGCACGGTGATGGGCTGTGAGCACAACCCCCATCTGTGGACGTCGGGCCCTCATACCATCCTCATGGAGTCGGTTTCTAACTGTTTGTGCAGACACATGCACATTTGTGGCCTGCTGGAGGTCATTTTACAGGGCTCTGGCAGTGCTCCTCCTGAAAGCATAGGTACTGAGAAGTGGTCTGTGGTCCCCACCTGCAGAACCACTCCTTTATTGAGTGCGTCTTGATAATTGCCAATAATTTCCACCTGTTGTCTATTCCATTTGCACAACAGCTGTGAAATTGATTGTCAATCAGTGTTGCTTCCTAAGTGGACAGTTTGATTTCACAGAAGTTTGATTTACTTGGAGTTATATTGTGTTGTTTAAGTGTTCCCTTTATTTTTTTGAGCAGTGTATATTGGTTCGCTGGCTTGGTAAAAGTCAGCCCCCCTCTGACTGTTTGCTGCTGCTGCTCTCGTATCGGACCACCCAGGACCTAGTTTCAAATATTACAAACAGCTGAGAGAAATGAATAGTAATACCTTTTGACCAAATACAAAACAATTATTTACTAAACTAATTTACAAAGCATCATTAAAGAAAAATTCATTTGTGTAATAATTAATTAAATCAGTAATTTAAATTGAATTCAGAGCCATAAGCCAACTGTGTTTGCATAGACCTCCGCATTTAACCCATCCGTGCAGTGAGCACACTTGCCCGGAGCGGTGGGAAGCCCTATCTGCAGCACCAGGGGAGAAGTTGGGTGTCTTGATCAAGGGCACTTCAGTCATGTACTGTCAGCTCATGGGATTGAACCGGTGACCTTCCAGTCACGACTGCCCCCCAATTTGGACTGTGAGTGGAAAACGAACGACGATCAGTGGTGGGCCGCCCTGAAATCACTGAGCAAAACGCCAGGGGACCACTAGCTCTGCCATCAGTGGGCCGGCGATGGCCCACTCTACTCTTGCTATCAGGGTAGCTACAGTAGCCTTGTAGCTCTAGGGCTAAAACTAAAGAATGTCCAAACATGTCTTGGCTGATTTGATCGTTTTTGTAAATGTGATTTATTTTGTCCAAACTATCGCTTTAAAGGACCCCACAGTGCAATGGGCAGTAGAGTTTGGCTGTGTGGCGTGTAGAGTGCTGTGCTGGGCTGTGGGTGTGAAGCGTTCTAGCCTCCTGCTCTCCAGGACAGACAGCGTGATGATGATGAGGATGATGAAGCTGAGACTTGGCTGTGAAGCCTGAGGCTTTTCTCTGGTGTGGAAGGAACTGGAACACGCTGGAATGTGCTGAGCTGTTAAACATGAGCCTCATGCTTGGCTACGTTCACCCACCATCCAACCACAGGGCAGCTGGGAGGAAGAAAAATAGAGATAAAGGTGTTGATCACAGGGAGCAACACCATCACGATAACGGTGGCGTCACTGTTAAAGTATGCTTTTTCAAGGGTTCTTTAGTAAAAGGAGTGGTTCTAGTTAGAACCATGAGTTACATGTACAACCGTTTCATGCTTGAATGGTTCTTTGCATGGTGGAAAGGCTCTTTAGACTGATGGAGAACGTTTTTGCTTTATAGAACCTTTTTGAAAGTGGTTGCATTTTTCCATCACACTTCTGTTGTTTCAACCTTTTTTGGAACCATTCCCTTTAATAAGGAACTTTTAAAGAACCCCTTTAAAGAACCATACTTTTTAAGAGGGTAAAGCATGCTCCAGGCCAGGAGAACATATCGCTGCTGTTGGAATAAAACCTTGTGTCTCCAAAATGGTAACTTTACAGGAAAAACTCCACTTTTAATGTAAGTCAATTGAACCAGATGTCTTTCCACGTCATTTTGGGCCATTTCTTTTGGTCCAATTATCATGAAATTTACACACAATGTAAAGGGTAACAGGCGTTTTCAAATAATGACAAAAACTAAAAAAAACTACAAAAATGGAGATTTGAGGTTTTGTTCCGACAGCTGTGATATATCGGTGACCGAATGAAGATGATGCCATGGCTGAGCATAATTAAAGAATGGTGATCTGTTTTGGTTGTAATTAGAGAATTTTAGTGAGCTTTTTCACAACCCAGCTACTCCTGAACATACCGTTGTGTCCACTTTATGAGCTAAATAATGCTAATAAGCACTGACTGCTCTGCTTCAGGGGCCACATATTTTCTGACATATGCTCCAAATGTGGACAAGCTTGTATCTCCATTTTTTTACATTTTTCAGTTTTTGACATAATTTGAAAATACCTGTTACCCTTTACACTGTTTGTAAATTTCTGGATGAATGGACTGAAGGAAATGATGCAAAATTACTTGGAAAGATGTCTGGTTGCATTGACTTACATTAAAAGTAAAGTATGTTTTTCCTTCTCCTGTAAAGTCACCGTTTTGGAGATACAAGGTTTTGTTCTGACAGCAGCGATATTTAAAAACGAATTAAAATTTCTCATTTAATTTCGGACCCCAGCTGACAGCCCTACTGGGCTACTCAATATCGAACTCAATATATAACATGAGATAATATACATAACGTGATGTGATTGTACTGGTGATTCTGTTATTCGCGATATTACACATTGTTTACAATTTACACATTGTTATTACACAGTGTTTGAATAACGGCTCCCACTGAAATGAATGGCTTTATCAGCTCGAGTTGGTTCAGCTGGTTGATGAGCTTTTCTCCAGTTGACCAGCACTTTGAGCTTTAACGGTTTTGTTTAGATGGAATTCGATTTCTGGTTGAACTGCTGCTTTAAACGATGGCCTGGTTTTAGTGCAGCTCCTGTAATGTGATTATGAAACACTCTTGAGTCTGAAACGTCTCTGGTTGCCGATGATGAAGCTGTGAAGCTCCTTTGGGTTGATTTTTTATTTCTCCCCATCTCTCGGGCTGTGAGGCTCCACTGACAGTTTCCTTCATATCATCTCTTCTGAAACTGCTCCGTGCTGGAGTCTCTCTCTGTTTGTGTTATGACACATCAGATGATCATAAATCAGATGAGATTGGACCAAAGTGTGTTCTAAAATTGGATAACCTTTTTCTGCTTTTAACACAGAACAGTTTCACTGTGATTCATCACATTTATGCTCTGTGTACTGTAGATTTTGGACCAGAATGAAAAAATGAGGAATAATCAGGAATATACTGATGGAAACTTACCATACGGTGCTGTACTGGACGCAAAAGCATTTTACAGTTTCCGGATACTCGTTGGGGTTTCTGGGCACTTAAATATTAATCCTCAATACCAGACAATATTTACATTACATGACTAGAAAAATGCGTTTTCTGAAGAAAGTACAGGGTGATGGTGCAGCTTAAGCAATTCCCAAGTAGTTATCAGGGTGTTGCCCTGTTATTTTAAGTGGTTTCATTTGGTTGCTAGGCAGTTACTAAGTGGTTGCTGTGGTAACCATGGTGGTTGCTAGGGTGTTGCTAAGTGTTTGTAGTTGTATTCCAAGTGGTAAGATGTTGCTAGGTGGTTGCTATGGTACACAGGGTCATTGCTAGGTGGTTGCTGTGGTAATCCAGGTGGTTGCTGTCTTCGCAGTGCACAATCACTTTCCATCCATCGTTATTCGCTTATCCAAGTCCGGGTCACAGCAGCCTACACAAAGAGTATTACTGCAGATGCCGCACCGATCCACCAGTAAACCTATCGCTCCATCCTTCCTTCACTCGTGAAGAAAATCCAGAGATATTTAAACTCCTCCACTTGGGGCAGGAATTCACTCCCAATCTGGACAGAGCATTCCACCCTTTTCCAACTGAGGACCATGGTCTCAGATTTAGAGGTGATGATTTTCATCCCAGCCGCTTAACACTTTGCTGCAAACTGGTCCAGAGAAAGCTGGAGGTCCCAGCCTGATGACACCAACAGGACCACATCATCCGCAAAAAGCAGACATGAAATCCTGAGGCCACCATACCAGACACCCTCTGCCACTTGGCTGTTCTGAGAAATTCTGTCCATAAAAGTTATGAACAGAATCGGTGACAGCAGACAGCTCTGGAGTACAACCCTAACTGGAAACCAATCTGAGGTACTGCCAGCTATACGAATCAAGCTCCTGCTCCGTTTCTACAGGGACTGAATGGCCCATAACAATGAGCCCCTCACCCCATACTCCCAGAGCACTCCTCACAGGATCCCCCGAGGGACACAGTCGAATGCCTTCTCCAAATCCACAAAACACATGTGGACTGGTTGGGTGAACTCCCATGCACCCTCCAGGACCCTGGTGAGGATAAAAAGCTGGTCCAGTGTTCCACGACCAGGGTGAAACCCGCATTGTTCCTCTTGTAGCTGAGATTTGACTATCAGTTGGACTCTCTTCTCCAGTACCCCTACATAGACCTTACTGAGTAGGCTGAGAAGTGTGATCCCCGACAGTTGGAACACACCCTCCAGTCCCCTTTCTTAAAAAGAGGGACCACCACCCCAGTCTCCCATTCCAGGGGGACGGACCCTTGCTCGGATCTCCAAGCTCTGCCTCCTCTAGGGAAGGATCGTTGGTGGGATTGAGAAAATCCTTGAAGTATTTCTTCCACCATCCAATGACGTCCCCTGTCAAAGTCAGCAGCCCCCCAGCCCCACTGTATACAATGTTGTTACCTCTCCTGAGGTGCCTGACAGTTTGCCAGAACCTTCTTGGTGCCTGTCCATAGTCTTTCTCTGTGGCCTCACCAAAGTCCTCCCACACCCGAGTTTTTGACTCAGCAACCGCAGAAGCCGTGACCCACTTGGCCCTTCGGTGTTCATCTTTTGCCTCCAAAGTCCCAAAAGCCAACCAGGCCTGATAGAACTCTTTCTTCAGCTTGACTGCTTCCTTTACCCGAGGTGTCCACCAACAGATTTGGGGATTGCCGCCATGACAGGCACCTACAGCATCAACATTGGAGGCACGGAGGCATCGACATCGACAACCACAGCATCGACAAGGGAGGCACGGAACAGGCCCACTCGGACTCGATGTTACCGGCTTCCCACGGTATGTGCTTGAAGCTTTGTTGGATGTGGGAGTTGAAGATCTTCTGGTAGGTTCCTCTGCCAGAAGTTCCCAACAAACCCTCACAACACATTTGGGTCTGCCTGGTCTGATCCAACTCACCACTAGGTGGTGATCGGTTGACAGCTCCGCTCCTCTCTTCACCCAGGTGTCCAAAACACATGGTCACAAATCCGATGACAGAACCTCGAAGTCAGTCAACGAACTGTGGCCTAAGGTGTCCTGATGCCATGTGCCTTTATGCACACCTTTGTGTTTGAACATGGTGTTTGTTATGGACAGACTGTGGCGAGCACAGAACTCCAATAACAAAACACCACTCGGGTTCAGATCAGAGAGGCCGTTCCTCCCGATAAAGCCCTTTCAGGTCTCACTGTCATTGCCTACGTGAGTGTTGAAGTCACCCAGCAAGACAATGGAGTCCCCACAGGGGGCACTTTCCAGTACCCCCTCCAGGGTCTCCAAGAAGGCCGGGTACTCCGAACTACGTAACCCTAATCCAGGCGAGGGAAACTGGGTCGTGATGGTCTCCGTCATATGGGGTTTTTGGATCACCTTTTTTCTGGCCCATCAACTAGGACCTGTTTGCCTTGGGAGACCCTACCATGAGCTTTCAGCATAGCTCCTAGGATCATGAAGGCACGCAAACCTCTCCACCACGGTAAGGTGGTGATCCAAGGAGATCCAATTATGTCAGGTAAGGAGACAGATGTGATGTAACATTTGTTCAATTATGTCAGATAAGACAGATGTGCTGTAAGGTTGAGTCAGATATGGAGACAGATGTGCAGTAAGGTTGAGTCAGATATGGAGACAGATGTGCAGTAATGTTGTGTCAGATATGGAGACAGATGTGTTGTATGCAAAAGTGAAAGTGTACTATATGTTAAATTAACGCATCCTGTAGTGAGAACACACTTCTGCATGTTTATTTACTGAATTTAACACATTCGGGAACAATAATGCCACATAAAATATGGCTTCTGCAAAATTATGACTACTTTTAGTTATATCCAAGTTTCATCACATATGCGTGTGTGTGTGTGTGTGTGTGTGTGTGTGTGTGTATGTGTGTGTGTGTGTATGTAATGTATATGTATGTATTTTCCCAGTAGATAGAAATTGGGCACTAAAATGCGCAGACCATGTTATCTGTGTACCGTGTATGGTATATGTGCTGCATATGCGGTATATGTGCTGTATATGTGGTATATACTGTATATGCTGTATATGGTGTATATGCTGTATGTGGCCTATATGCTGTATATGTGGTATATGGTGTATGTGCTGTATATGGTGTATATTCTGTATGTGCTGTATATGGTGTATATGCTGTATATGCTCTGTTTAATGTAGCTCAGTCACAGTATGTGCTACATTAGTTGTGAATGGGTTAAAAACATCAAATCAGAACTAATTGTTAATAACGTAAATAATGTAAACAAAAAACTGTCTTTTGTTTCCACTAATTTGATTTTCTGATGTGTTGTAGCTTTCACTCCTGACGCTGATTCGCGGTGCAGTACCACAGTTCACACTGCTTCTATTGTGTGTATGTTCATTAGAGTATTTTCCTCCTGCAGCCCAGAATGCAGTGTTTGTGTTGGTGGTGTTTCGGAGGGGCACGTCTGTGTGGTGGGGGATGGGTGCTGGAGTATTTTGGATTTTGGGGGCAGGGTACGTGCACTTTTCTCTCATCACAGTGATCAGAAAAATGAGTGAGGAGAAGAAAAGCGCTCGTTCAGGATGAGGAACAGTGAGGGAAGCACGAGGCGTCAGGCTGGTGGAAATCATCGGTTTTAGATTTTCCTTATTACAGCAATTACCCCCAATTAGCTTTTTACACTATTTGCTGTGAAAATAATTGTTAACTAGTGAGTTTTTTCATTGCTTTTATTTCAGTGAGATGTATAAATATTTGATATTCACCCTCTTATTTAGACAATGTTACAAGTTTTAATTGACAACACAAAGAAAAGATATTTAATATTTTACCTCATCAACTATGTAAATATACTCTAATTGCCTGTAGCACATTCCAAAAAATTTGGGACAGGGTCTGTATAAGACTGGGAAGTTTATGGAATGTTCAGAACGGCCTGTTCTGGAACTTTTCACGGGTAAAACGATTAACAGCTGACAAGTGACTCCGTCATGATTGGGCAACATTCATGAAAGGGTCATTTTTTCTCAACACATGATTGCAACGAATTTCGGGATTTCAGCATCTATAGTAATTATTAAAGATTCCGAGAATCCAGGGAAATCTCTATGCGTAAAGGAAAAGGCTATTAACCACAGCTGAATGCTTGTGACCTCTGACCAATCAAAGACAGCACTCCATTAAAAATCAACTAATTCTGTAAAAAGTACAACCACATGGGTTTAGAAATACTTTTAGAAAAGCTATGACGTTAAACACAGTTTGTTGCTGCATCTGTAAATGCAATTTTAGACTCTATAACACAAAAGAGAGTCCATGTATCATCAACATCGAGAAACACCACCGACTTCTCTGGGCAGAAGCTCGTCTGAAATGGACTGGTTCAAAGTGAAAATGTACATCGTGGTCTGACAAGAAAACCGTGCAGATTGTTTTTAGAAATAATGGACGTTGGCAGCACTGCCACCAACTGTTTGAGGCAGATTCTCAAACGATGCCTCACAAAGAGCAGCAAGCATAACTTAAATTAACGGCTGCTGACTCTGGATTTTCAGAGCTCTGAGCTTATAGATGATAGATAACAGTTTGACTGATATCACCTGGAATGCACAATAAAAAAGCATGTTTTTGAAATTTTGTTAAAATGGAGATATCTGTTTATGCAAATGAGCTGTTCATATCTACACATGATGTTTGTTTTAGTTACCTTCGCTATGAAAACGCTGATTTATATATGTGTCTTATATATTGACTAAAATTTGTAGTATTTTCTGTATAGATCAAAGCCTCATAGTGGTTAGCTGAATTATGAAAACTGCTGTTTTTAATATTTAACGCATGTAAATGTGGCTTTGGAAACCAAAGTTGCAGTGTGACGCTATTGGCACATAAATCGCCATAAACCCACACCAGAAGAAGCTCCTGAATGCACGATTTTGTTGTAACATCTATTATAAAGACAGTTTTTTTCAAGTAGTTTTCAAAAGATTTAATGTAACAGGTAATGTTATACCCGATAATCATGATATTTGTGCTAATTATTATTAAACATCACTCAAGCTTAGATTAAAATCCACCATCTATCAATGTTGGGGGGCAGGTGTTAGTGGTGAACTTGCATTAATACCGAGGGACAGTTAGGGGCGTTAGTAGTAGAAATATTAAATATCTTGTCTTTGTACTGTTTCTAGCTGAATGCAGGTGAAGGATGTGCAAATCACAGCTGTCGCTATTTATTTACATTTTCCTACTATAAGTTACACTAAGTTGTCAGTATAATGAATGTGAACATCAGCGACCCTGTAGATATTTAAGTCAGTACTTCAAATGTGAGGGTCATATATATGTGTGAGCCTTACATCGACATATAAACACACTATTCACTCCTCAGCCCATAATTTACGCTCAGGCCCTCTCTCTGCTGGAGGAAGTGGAAGGTAAGTGTGACCCAGTTGTGCTGCGAGTGGGTAAAAGACTTTCCCCCCTCAGACTGTACATCAGAGAAAGTGGGGCAGTGAGGGCATCTAGTTTGACTGTGAAGTCCTGAACGAGGCCAGCGTTTAATGTGCTTTAATGAAAGGTGTAAACTCACCTACGTGTTCGGTTCATATTTCTATCAGATCTTTATTCAGAAATGCAGCAATAATTCATTTTTACATGACCATTTTCCAGTGGGGCAGTTGAGGAGGTACCACAAACTGAATGGTGGGGCTAAACTGCTGTAGGCTGAATGGGTGGTGCTAAAACTCTGTAGACTGAATAGGTGGGGCTGAACTGCTATTGGCTGAATGTGTGCGGCTAAACTGCTGTAGACTGAATGGGTGGGGTTAAACTGCTGTAGGCTGAATGGGTGGGGCTAAAACTCTGTAGACGGAATGGGTGGGGCTAAACTGCTGTAGACTGAATGGGTGGGCCTCTGGACTGAATGCTGTTTGTTGTGTACAGGCTGGTTTGGGGAAGCAGGCGCGATGGCCAGTGCCTCCACTGACCTGGACAACGCTGAGGCCCAGAGACAACTAAACAACAACAACCGGCCCACCAGCACAGGATTCTGGGAAACAGAGACCACCAGCTCCAAACTCTTTGAGTGCTCTCGCATTAAAGCACTAGCAGGTATGAAGAGAAATACACACAGACACATGTTCTCTGGCCACATTCTCAGAAACCCCTCTCTTATAGCTCCACCTTGCTTGTGTACAGTTAAAGACTGGAGCTCATCTGTTGATGTATAGATTGTGTTAGTCATCCTTTAGTCCTTCATTAGTGGTCTTGTCTGGATATTTTTGGGGGGGTGTTTAATAAAGTGGGCAGGGAATGGCAAAAGAAGGTAGGTATTTCTAATGAAGTGTCCAGTGAATAAGAGTAGGAGGTAGCTGTTTTTAATAAAGTTGCCAGTTATTGGAAGTACAAGGTTGATGTTTCTAATAAAGTGGCCAGTTAGTGAAAATACAAGGTAGGTGTTTCAAATAATGTGGCCAGTTAGTGTAAATAGAAGGTCAGTGTTTCTAATAAAGTGGCCAGTCACAGGAAGGACAAGGTAGGTGTTTCTAATAAAGTGGCCAGTGAGTGGAATTACACCCTATAACCTGCATTCTGCAGTGTTTGTGCATCTATGCATAACAGATATCTGATATATTTTCTTCCTGTCTGTTCTCCAGATGAGAGAGATGCAGTCCAGAAGAAAACATTCACTAAGTGGGTGAACGCTCACCTGGCCCGTGTGTCCTGTCGCATCTCTGACCTTTACAACGACCTGAGGGACGGCTACATGCTCACCAGGCTGCTGGAGGTTCTCTCTGGAGAATTGCTGGTCAGTTATAGCTGTTTTTACTCATATAAACATGGCATGGAGGACTAAAAAGTGAAAGGTGAAAATAGCATACAATATACCGTATTCCCTTTTACTCTAAGTATAGTCAATCTGCTTAGACTTGATTATATGGTTTCTGCTATTGTGAGACGCACAATATATAAACATGGATTAAAGTACAGACAAAATTCAATCTTCAGTACGGCTGCTACTGTATCCAGCTATGCTCACATACTTCACGGGGTGTTTATAGGCAACAGCAGGATTGTTGCTTTTGATTATGTTAGGAATGGTAGTTTAGTGATTATAATGATGATCACTAAGTCATTATAGTGATTATTACCACTAAATGTTGCTTGATGATGACCTGCAGATAATGTGTATCATTCAAATTAGGTTTAATCACTAAGCCGATTTATCAATAATGCATTTATTGTTTTTTCGTTGAGTAATTAAGACAGTCCTGGATTACAGTGTGCAGTACAGTATCAGAAATCACAGTCTATTAGAGATTACTGAACACATTGTTTGAGGTAAGATTAGGGTTAGTGTTAGAGTTAGTATTAGGGTTAGTATTGATTTAGGTATGCATTTAGCGCCAAGCTAATTGGTAGGGTGTACACATTGTTAGCTGCTTTAGCCTTATAGCACCTTATAAGAACCTAAAGAAAGAAACTTAAGACGGTAAATGTTTCTTGGCTGATTGAGTACATTTGTTTTCAGAACTATTGCTTTAAGTTGCCTCCCTTTATTTTTTTCATTCTAAGCCTCGTCCAACACGAGGCCGCATGCGGATCCACTGCCTGGAGAACGTTGATAAGGCTCTGCAGTTCCTCAAAGAGCAGAGGGTTCATCTGGAGAACGTTGGGTCGCATGATATTGTCGACGGCAACCACCGCCTCACCCTCGGCCTCATCTGGACCATCATCCTGCGCTTCCAGGTACGAGCACATTACCAAATTCAGCTCAACATCATCAAGGATAAGGTTAGGATTAGAACCGCTGTAGGGTCAGGTTGGGGCTTGAGTTGAGGTTAGTGTTAAAGCTGCGCTCTGTTATGCTCTATTTGTATTGCTATTGTTGTGTTGCTGTTTTATTATCGGGTCTGAACCAGAGGAGGACGGGTTCTCCTTTTGAGTCTTGGTTCCTCTCAAGCTTTCCTCCTTTTGCTTTTAGGGTTTTAGAGTTTTTCTTACCATTGGCGATGCTCACTGGGGCTTGGACCTGGGTTCTCTGTAAAGCTGCTTAGTGAAAACATCTGTTATAAAAAGTCACCATGTAAATAAATTTTGACTCGTACGTTTTGGAGATTTGGTGACATCTCTGGTTGAAATGTGTAATGGCACGCACCTGAGGAGATCTGATGACCTTTTTCACATTTCCGTGTTTTTTCTTTGGAAGTTCTTGTTTCAGGGTTACGCTGCTTCCGCCACAACATTAATAACAACGACTGTCGAGTCCAAGAATAAGAGCTTTTGCAGTGTACCCAAGTGCTTCAGCTTGAGCAATCAGTTTTGATGGCTTCTCAGTTGATGATGAGCAGAGAAAAACGGGTTTGTGCAATAAACTTCGTCATACGGAGGACTAGAACCTTATGCATTTTACTGCCACTGACTAACGTTAAACTGAAGGCAGTTCCTGCTTTAAAGAGTGACTACACCCAACTCTTTTCAGGTGACTCCACCCCCAGCAAAACTTTGAAAAATTCCCTGAAATGGGTGGGGCATGCTGGGAGGGGCACTGCAGTGGTGTACAGATTTGGAGATGGGGCTGTGAGGGCAACTGGGTGGGCTGGGCTGCTGTGTTTTTAGAGGTAGCGTACGTTAGTTTTAGAAAATATGAAGAGAGACAGAACCATCCCCGTCTTCACCGAGGGATGGTGTCTCTGATCAGGCAGTGCGTCTTGAGCCTGAACAGTATGAGCTGCTGACTCAAGACACCGAAGAGTCAACATAGTGCCAGAACATTCCCTAAAACCACGACAGCTTGCTTCTGATGATCTCTTCAGCAGGTCCGTAATCGATATAACCTGCATCATGACTTCTTATATGCCCTGAATTCCGAATGATTAAAGTGGATTTCTTTAAACTCTGTCCAAGTTTCATTGAGTTTGACATCAAGGTTGCAGTCTGCATCACCACTCAGCTAGGGTTGTGGCTGCAGTGGCCTTAAATCCTTGCTGTCCACGGCACTTATTGATGTTGCATCCGATTCGGTTCTCGCTCAAATCCACGTTCCCCTTCATAGATAGAACCCTCAGCGCCGCACGCACTGCGCAAAAATCAATGCCAAGCAGTGCTGGAACTGCGGAAAGCATGAAAAATCAGAGAAAGGCTATGTGGATGAAAGGTTGACACAGTCGCTAACAGCAGCCATTTAACGTTAATCTTTCCTGAACCATTTCACTTCTGTAGTTCCAGTGTTGCTGATCCATTGATTGCCGTGCACCCGAGGGTCCGAGTTGTGAAGGGAAACGTGAATTGGATGCAAAGCTGGAAGCTTTATGGAGACTCGCAGGAATCCTCAGTTAATCGGCCCGACGTCTTTATTCCAGACTAGCGTAGGTTGACTGGGTTATTTACAGTCAGTACAGTGGTTGGTTCTCTTCTCACTCTCGGCTCCTGTGCTGTTATTTATAAGAGTGGCATGAGTGGGGCGTCATCAGGGGGCAGTAACGTTGACTGACTGATTTGCATACTGTGAGGTGTCTTAATACTTTGGTCTGTGCCTCTAGTGGAGTTGAACCAAAGGGGGTGCTGCAGAGGCGGAACTGACCACGATAAAAATGATATTTTTACAATTTGGAAAAGTGTGTTTACATTATAAGCAAAGCTGGTATAATTTATTAATCTTATTGTGTGTGTGTGAGTGTGAGTGAGTGTGTGAGTGTGTTTACCTTTTTTTATCTACTTTTTTCTTTGCATGAGCTGCTGCATTGTGCGTGAGTCTGTGCGTGAGCTGCTTGTGGTTGTATGTGCTGGGGTTCATGTTTGATATGGATGAAGGTTTGGATGGTAGATGTTTTTAACTCTGCTGGAGTTATTTGATCTCCAGCCGTCATTCTGTCTCCTGCTGTGTGTGTGTGTGTGTGTGTGTGTGTGTGGCAGTGTAGCCCTGGTCATCGTGTGGTCAGATCTGAAACAGGAACATGTCATAAGAAAACCTTGTAACTCCAGCTGCCTTTTACTTTGTGTGAACATTTCATGAACAGACCAGCAGCACAAATCAACGTTATGTCACACCAGCAAAGCAGTTCTGAGTGGAAAAAGCCAGTAATTACGTGCAGATTCACTTCCAAATGGGTTTATTGAACATTCCTAACGTAGGCCCCTTTCCACTGCGGAGCCAAACAGAGACAGAGACAGAGTTCTGAGTGCAGAGGATGACGGTTCCAGTGGCTTTCCCACACAGTTCGACATGAAGTGCTTTCTGCCGCAGCATCCGGCTGCGTTATTTCCAAATAAATCTTTTGTTCACTCACACGGACGCCAAAGCAGTGCTCGATTTTAATTCCACCACTCAGTAAATATCAAAGCTTCAACCTCACACTAATCTCTAATTGATAAATGGCACTGATCACTAGGCTGGAGTAGCTGGTTAACACTAGCTTCGCTAGCATGCTGCCAGTTCTGCTCACCACAGGACGGGTTTGATTCCAAATGACACCGCTTTACTGACACAGAGTCAGATGGAAGTCTAGAGGAAGTGAAGTTGAGCGGCTGGTCTTGAGAAATTAAACCTGTTCTGTGGTGTTTGGAGCTGAACCATCCTAGCTAAGCTAACGCTTGCTGGCTCCTCTCTAACATAGCTAAACAGATCCAAATCATCCAGTGCAGGTCGGCCTGAGCTCTGGTGCTCTGCTGTCACAAGTATAGACAATAAAAACGTATTTTAGTGAGAGCGAAGTCACGTGATCGCTGTTAGAGTGAATTGAACCTGTTCTGGAGTGTTGTAAACAGGAGAGAGAGGGTGGGGGAAGTGAGAGAGCTAAAGGGAAAAGGAAGAGTGAGGAAGAGGGAGAGAGAGAGAGAGAGAGAGAGAGAGAGAGAGAGAGAGAGAGAGAGAGAGAGAGAGAGAGAGAGAGAGAGAGAGACACACAGAGTGAAGGGGAGAGAGAGAGAGAGAGAGAGAGAGAGAGAGAGAGAGAGAGAGAGACACACAGAGTGAAGGGGAGAGAGAGGGGAGAGAAGGAGAGAGAGACAGAGGGAAGGGGAGAGAGAGAGATGGAGGGAAGGGGAGAGAGAGGAAGAGGGAGGGAGAGAGAGAGAGAGATGGAGGGAAGGAGAGAGAGAGGGAGAGAGAGAGAGACACACAGAGTGAAGGGGAGAGAGAGGGGAGAGAAGGAGAGAGAGACAGAGGGAAGGGGAGAGAGAGAGATGGAGGGAAGGGGAGAGAGAGGAAGAGGGAGGGAGAGAGAGAGAGAGATGGAGGGAAGGAGAGAGAGAGGGAGAGAGAGAGAGACACAGAGGGAAGGGGAGAGAGAGGGGAGAGAAGGAGAAAGAGAGACAGAGGGAAGGGGGGAGAGAGAGAGACAGAGGGAAGGGGAGAGAGAGAGATGGAGGGAAGGGGAAAGAGAGAGAGAGAGAGAGAGATACAGAGTGAAGGGGAGAGAG
>NC_051217.1:25322415-25392415 GCF_015220715.1 Pygocentrus nattereri | reverse complement strand
GAAGGGTAGGAGAGGGGGAGGGGGAGAGGAGAGGGGAGAGAGAAGGGAGGGAGGGGGAGAGAGAAGGGAGAGAGAAGGGGGAGAGAGAAGGGGAGGGACTGGGAGAGAGAAGGGGGAAGAGGGGGGGAGAGAGAGAGGAAGAGGGAGGGAGGGAAAGAGACAGACAGAGAGGAAGGGGGAGAGAGAAGGGGAGGGAGGGGGAGAGAGAAGGGGAGGGAGGGAGGGGGAGAGAGAAGGGGAGGGAGGGAGGGAGGGAGGGGGAGAGAGAGGGGGAGAGAGAAGGGGAGGGAGAAGGGGGAGAGAGAAGGGGGAGAGAGAAGGGGAGGGAGGGGGGGGGGGAGAGAGAAGGGGAGAGAGAAGGGGAGAGAGAAGGGGGAGAGAGAAGGGGAGAGAGAAGGGGAGGGAGGGGGAGAGAGAAGGGGAGAGAGAAGGGGGAGAGAGATGGGGAGAGGGAGGGGGAGAGAGAAGGGGAGGGAGGGGGAGAGAGAAGGGGAGGGAGGGGGAGAGAGAAGGGGAGGGAGGAGGAGAGAGAGGGGGAGAGAGAAGGGGAGGGAGAAGGGGGAGAGAGAAGGGGAGAGAGAAGGGGGAGAGAGAAGGGGGAGAGAGAGGGGGAGAGAGAAGGGGAGGGAGGGGGAGAGAGAAGGGGAGAGAGAAGGGGAGGGAGGGGGAGAGAGAAGGGGAGAGAGAAGGGGGAGAGAGAAGGGGAGGGAGGGGGAGAGAGAAGGGGGAGAGAGAAGGAGAGGGAGGGGGAGAGAGAAGGGGAGGGAGGGGGAGAGAGAAGGGGAGGGAGGGGGAGAGAGAGGGGGAGAGAGAAGGGGAGGGAGAAGGGGGAGAGAGAAGGGTAGGGAGGGGGAGGGGGAGAGAGAGGGGGAGAGAGAAGGGGAGGGAGGGGGAGAGAGAAGGGGAGAGAGAAGGGGGAGAGAGAAGGGGGAGAGAGAAGGGGGAAGAGGGGGGGAGAGAGAGAGGAAGAGGGAGGGAGGGAAAGAGACAGACAGAGAGGAAGGGGGAGAGAGAAGGGGAGAGAGAAGGGGAGGGAGCGGGAGAGAGAAGGGGAGGGAGGGAGGGGGGGAGAGAGAAGGGGAGGGAGGGAGGGGGAGAGAGAAGGGGAGGGAGGGAGGGGGAGAGAGAGGGGGAGAGAGAAGGGGAGGGAGAAGGGGGAGAGAGAAGGGGAGGGAGGGGGAGGGGGAGAGAGAGGGGGAGAGAGAAGGGGAGGGAGGGGGAGAGAGAAGGGGAGAGAGAAGGGGAGAGAGAAGGGGAGGGAGGGGGAGAGAGAAGGGGAGAGAGAAGGGGGAGAGAGAAGGGGAGAGAGAAGGGGAGGGAGGGGGAGAGAGAAGGGGGAAGAGGGGGGGAGAGAGAGAGGAAGAGGGAGGGAGGGAAAGAGACAGACAGAGAGGAAGAGGGAGGGAGGGAGGGAGAGAGAGACAGAGATGGAGGGAAGGAGAGCGGGGGAGAGAGACAGACAGGGAAGGAGAGGGGGGGAGAAGGGGAGGGAGGGGGAGGGAGGGGGAGAGAGAAGGGGAGACAGAAGGGGAGGGAGGGGGAGAGATAAGGGGGAGAGAGAAGGGGGAGAGAGAAGGAGAGGGAGGGGGAGAGAGAAGGGGAGGGAGGGGGAGAGAGAAGGTGGAAGAGGGGGGGAGAGAGAGAGGAAGAGGGAGGGAGGGAAAGAGACAGACAGAGAGGAAGAGGGAGGGAGGGAGGGAGAGAGAGACAGAGATGGAGGGAAGGAGAGCGGGAGAGAGAGACAGACAGGGAAGGAGAGGGGGAGGGAGAAGGGGAGGGAGGGGGAGGGAGAAGGGGAGGGAGGGGGAGAGAGAGGGGGAGAGAGAAGGGGAGGGAGGGGGAGAGAGAAAGGGAGAGAGAAGGGGGAGAGAGAAGGGGAGGGAGGGGGAGAGAGAAGGGGAGGGAGGGGGAGAGAGAAGGGGGAAGAGGGGGGGAGAGAGAGAGGAAGAGGGAGGGAGGGAAAGAGACAGAGAGGAAGAGGGAGGGAGGGAGGGAGAGAGAGACAGAGATGGAGGGAAGGAGAGCGGGAGAGAGAGACAGACAGGGAAGGAGAGGGGGAGGGAGAAGGGGAGAGAGAGGGGGAGAGAGAAGGGGAGGGAGAAGGGGGAGAGAGAAGGGGAGGGAGGGGGAGAGAGAAGGGGAGGGAGGGGGAGAGAGAGGGGGAGAGAGAAGGGGAGGGAGAAGGGGGAGAGAGAAGGGGAGGGAGGGGGAGAGAGAAGGGGAGGAGAGAGGAAGAGGGAGAGAGAGAGAGAGCTGGAGGGAGGGGGAGGGAGGGAGAGAGAAGGGGAGGGAGGGGGAGAGAGAAGGGGAGGGAGGGGGAGAGAGAAGGGGAGGGAGGGGGAGAGAGAAGGGGGAAGAGGGGGGGAGAGAGAGAGGGAGGGAGGGAAAGAGACAGACAGAGAGGAAGAGGGAGGGAGGGAGGGAGAGAGAGACAGAGATGGAGAGAAGGGGAGGGAGGGGGAGAGAGAAGGGGAGGGAGGGGGAGAGAGAGGGGGAGAGAGAAGGGGAGGGAGAAGGGGGAGAGAGAAGGGGAGGGAGGGGGAGAGAGAAGGGGAGGGAGAGAGGAAGAGGGAGAGAGAGAGAGAGCTGGAGGGAGGGGGAGGGAGGGAGAGAGAAGGGGAGAGAAGGGGAGGGAGGGGGAGAGAGAAGGGGAGGGAGGGGGAGAGAGAGGGGGAGAGAGAAGGGGAGGGAGAAGGGGGAGAGAGAAGGGGAGGGAGGGGGAGAGAGAAGGGGAGGGAGAGATGAAGAGGGAGAGAGAGAGAGAGCTGGAGGGAGGGGGAGGGAGGGAGAGAGAAGGGGAGGGAGGGAGAGAGAAGGGGAGGGAGGGGGAGAGAGAAGGGGAGGGAGGGGGAGAGAGAAGGGGGAAGAGGGGGGGAGAGAGAGAGGGAGGGAGGGAAAGAGACAGACAGAGAGGAAGAGGGAGGGAGGGAGGGAGAGAGAGACAGAGATGGAGGGAAGGAGAGCGGGAGAGAGAGACAGAAAGGGAAGGAGAGAAGAGAGAGAAGGGGAGGGAGGGGGAGAGAGAAGGGGGAAGAGGGGGGGGGAGAGAGAGAGGAAGAGGGATGGGGAGAGAGAAGGGGAGGGAGGGGGAGAGAGAAGGGGGAAGAGGGCGGGAAGAGGAGGGGAGAGAGAGAGGGGGGAAGAGGGAGGGAGGGAGAGAGAAGGGGAGGGAGGGGGAGAGAGAAGGGGAGGGAGGGGGAGAGAGAAGGGGGAAGAGGGGGGGAGAGAGAGAGGAAGAGGGAGGGAGGGAAAGAGAGAGAGAGAGGGGGGAAGAGGGAGAGAGAGAGGGAGGGAGGGAAAGAGACAGACAGAGAGGAAGAGGGAGGGAGGGAGGGAGAGAGAGACAGAGATGGAGGGAAGGAGAGCGGGAGAGAGAGACAGACAGGGAAGGAGAGAAGAGAGAGAAGGGGAGAGAGAGGAAGGGGGAGAGAGAGAGGAAGAGGGAGGGAGGGGGAGAGAGAAGGGGAGGGAGGGGGAGAGAGAAGGGGGAAGAGGGCGGGAAGAGGAAGGGGGAAGAGGGCGGGAAGAGGAGGGGAGAGAGAGAGGGGGGAAGAGGGAGGGAGGGAGAGAGAAGGGGAGGGAGGGGGAGAGAGAAGGGGGAAGAGGGGGGGAGAGAGAGAGGAAGAGGGAGGGAGGGAAAGAGAGAGAGAGGGGGGAAGAGGGAGAGAGAGAGGAAGAGGGAGAGAGAGAGAGAGCTGGAGGGAAGAGGAGGGAGGGAGAGAGAAGGGGAGGGAGGGGGAGAGAGAAGGGGAGGGAGGGGGAGAGAGAAGGGGAGGGAGGGGGGGAGAGAGAGAGGGAGGGAGGGAAAGAGACAGACAGAGAGGAAGAGGGAGGGAGGGAGGGAGAGAGAGACAGAGATGGAGGGAAGGAGAGCGGGAGAGAGAGACAGACAGGGAAGGAGAGAAGAGAGAGAAGGGGAGAGAGAGGAAGGGGGAGAGAGAGAGGAAGAGGGAGGGAGGGGGAGAGAGAAGGGGAGGGAGGGGGAGAGAGAAGGGGGAAGAGGGCGGGAAGAGGAGGGGAGAGAGAGAGGGGGGAAGAGGGAGGGAGGGAGAGAGAAGGGGAGGGAGGGGGAGAGAGAAGGGGAGGGAGGGGGAGAGAGAAGGGGGAAGAGGGGGGGAGAGAGAGAGGAAGAGGGAGGGAGGGAAAGAGAGAGAGAGGGGGGAAGAGGGCGGGAAGAGGAGGGGAGAGAGAGAGGGGGGAAGAGGGAGGGAGGGAGAGAGAAGGGGAGGGAGGGGGAGAGAGAAGGGGAGGGAGGGGGAGAGAGAAGGGGGAAGAGGGGGGGAGAGAGAGAGGAAGAGGGAGGGAGGGAAAGAGACAGACAGAGAGGAAGAGGGAGGGAGGGAGGGAGGGAGAGAGAGACAGAGATGGAGGGAAGGAGAGCGGGAGAGAGAGACAGACAGGGAAGGAGAGAAGAGAGAGAAGGGGAGAGAGAGGAAGGGGGAGAGAGAGAGGAAGAGGGAGGGAGGGGGGAAGAGGGAGGGAGAGAGAGAGACAGACGGAGAGAGAAGGGGAGGGAGGGGGAGAGAGAAGGGGGAAGAGGGGGGGAGAGAGAGAGGAAGAGGGAGGGAGGGAAAGAGACAGACAGAGAGGAAGAGGGAGGGAGGGAGGGAGAGAGAGACAGAGATGGAGGGAAGGAGAGCGGGAGAGAGAGACAGACAGGGAAGGAGAGAAGAGAGAAGGGGAGAGAGAGGAAGGGGGAGAGAGAGAGGAAGAGGGAGGGAGGGGGGAAGAGGGAGGGAGAGAGAGAGACACAGAGAGGGAGAGGGAGAGAGAGAGGGGGGGAGAGAGAGAGGGGGGCCGAGGGAGGGAGAGAGAGGGGGGGAGAGAGAGAGGGGGGTAGAGAGAGAGGGGGGAAGAGGGAGGGAGAGAGAGGGGGGGAGAGAGAGAGGGGGGAAGAGGGCGGGAAGAGGAGGGGAGAGAGAGAGGGGGAAGAGGGAGGGAGGGGGAGAGAAGGGGAGGGAGGGGGAGAGAGAAGGGGGAAGAGGGGGGGAGAGAGAGAGGAAGAGGGAGGGAGGGAAAGAGACAGACAGAGAGGAAGAGGGAGGGAGGGAGGGAGGGAGGGAGGGAGGGAGAGAGAGACAGAGATGGAGGGAAGGAGAGCGGGAGAGAGAGACAGACAGGGAAGGAGAGAAGAGAGAGAAGGGGAGAGAGAGGAAGGGGGAGAGAGAGAGGAAGAGGGAGGGAGGGGGGAAGAGGGAGGGAGAGAGAGAGACAGACAGAGAGGAAGAGGGAGAGAGAGAGGGGGGGAGAGAGAGAGGGGGGAAGAGGGAGGGAGAGAGAGGGGGGGAGAGAGAGAGGGGGGAAGAGGGCGGGAAGAGGAGGGGAGAGAGAGAGGGGGGAAGAGGGAGGGAGGGAGAGAGAAGGGGAGGGAGGGGGAGAGAGAAGGGGAGGGAGGGGGAGAGAGAGAGGAAGAGGGAGGGAGGGAAAGAGACAGACAGAGAGGAAGAGGGAGGGAGGGAGGGAGAGAGAGACAGAGATGGAGGGAAGGAGAGCGGGAGAGAGAGACAGACAGGGAAGGAGAGAAGAGAGAGAAGGGGAGAGAGAGGAAGGGGGAGAGAGAGAGGAAGAGGGAGGGAGGGAAAGAGACAGACAGAGAGGAAGAGGGAGGGAGGGAGGGAGGGAGAGAGAGACAGAGATGGAGGGAAGGAGAGCGGGAGAGAGAGACAGACAGGGAAGGAGAGAAGAGAGAAGGGGAGAGAGAGGAAGGGGGAGGGAGGGGGGAAGAGGGAGGGAGAGAGAGAGACAGACAGAGAGGAAGAGGGAGAGAGAGAGGGGGGGGGAGAGAGAGGGGGGTAGAGGGCGGGAAGAGGAGGGGAGAGAGAGAGGGGGGAAGAGGGAGGGAGGGAGAGAGAAGGGGAGGGAGGGGGAGAGAGAGAGGAAGAGGGAGGGAGGGAAAGAGACAGACAGAGAGGAAGAGGGAGGGAGGGAGGGAGAGAGAGACAGAGATGGAGGGAAGAAGAGCGGGAGAGAGAGACAGACAGGGAAGGAGAGAAGAGAGAGAAGGGGAGAGAGAGGAAGGGGGAGAGAGAGAGGAAGAGGGAGGGAGAGAGAAGGGGAGGGAGGGGGAGAGAGAAGGGGAGGGAGGGAGGGAAAGAGACAGACAGAGAGGAAAAGGGAGGGAGAGAGAGACAGAGATGGAGGGAAGGAGAGCGGGAGAGAGAGACAGACAGGGAAGGAGAGAAGAGAGAGAAGGGGAGAGAGAGGGAGCGAGGGAGGGGGAGAGAGAGAGGGGGGAAGAGGGAGAGAGAGAGGAAGAGGGAGGGAGGGAAAGAGACAGACAGAGAGGAAAAGGGAGGGAGAGAGAGACAGAGATGGAGGGAAGGAGAGCGGGAGAGAGAGACAGACAGGGAAGGAGAGAAGAGAGAGAAGGGGAGAGAGAGGGAGCGAGGGAGGGGGAGAGAGAGAGGGGGGAAGAGGGAGGGAGAGAGGAAGAGGGAGGGAGGTAAAGACAGGGAGAGAGAGGAAGAGGGAGGGAGAGAGAGAGAGACAGACAGAGAGGAAGAGGGATGGAGAGAGAGACAGAGATGGAGGGAAGGAGAGAGGGAGAGGCAGACAGAGGGAAGGAGAGGAAGACGGAGGGAAAGAGAGAGAGGAAGAGGGAGCGAGGGAGAGAGAGACAGATGGAGGGAAAGGGAGAAGGGGAGGGAGAGAGAGAGACAGACAGAAGGAAGGAGAGAGAGAGAGGGAGAGGCAGACAGAGGGAAGGAGAGGAAGACGGAGGGAAAGAGAGAGAGGAAGAGGGAGCGAGGGAGAGAGAGACAGATGGAGGGAAAGGGAGAAGGGGAGGGAGAGAGAGAGACAGACAGAAGGAAGGAGAGAGAGAGAGGGAGGGCGGCAGAGAGACAGACGGAGGGAAGGAGAGCGGGAGAGAGAGACAGACAGGGAAGGATAGAAGAGAGAGAAGGGGAGAGAGAAAGAGGGAGAGAGAGAGAGACAGAGACGGAGGGAAGGAGAGCGGGAGAGAGAGAGAGAGAGAGAGAGAGAGTGTGTCACTGGACACCGGAGTGTGTGAGAGATCTCGCTGACCTGCAGCTGGACACACATACACAGTTTCCATTCTCCTCTGTCTCTCCCCTGTTTATTCTCTCTCTCTCTCTCTCTCTCTCTCTCTCTCTCTCTCTCTCTCTCTCTTTCTCTCTTTCTCTCCCCCTCTCTCTCTCTCCCTCTCTCCCTCTCTCTCATCCTTATCTGTTTCATTTGTTTACAGTTACCTCTCCTGTTTTTACTTTACTCTTCCCTTCCTCTTTCTCTCTTCCTTTTTGGTCTTCCTATTTTTCCTTCTCTCTGTTTTTCTCTCATGTCTTTTTTCTAACTCTCTCTCCCTTTTCTTACCTTCTCTCTCTCATCCCTCCCCATCTTTCTTCCCCTTACCATCCTTTGTTTTTTCAGTCTCCTCAGTTTCTCTTTCTCTTCCCTTGCACTCCTTCTCTTTGTTTTCACTATATCTTACCTTACCCCCCCCCCACATCTCCCCTTTCTTTCCTTATCTCTCTCGCCTTCCCCTTTGTCTTTCTTTCTCTCCTCTCTTTTCCTTCCTTCTCTTTTTCCTTCTATTCAGAACCCCCACCCACTGTGTTGGAGTTTACTCTGCTCGGTCAGCAGGTAAGGCCTAGCCACTGCAGCAGCAGCACAGAGACAGGGATAGAGCGATAGAGGGGAAAAAAGAGAGAAACATAATGAAGGAGAAAGAGATGAGAGGAGGCAGAGTGAAGAGAAAGAAAAGAGGAGGAAAAAGAGAAGAACGTTAGAGGTACTACTATCACTTTTACAGTATCTTAACAAAGCCCTTACAGAGCTCATAAAACGACGAAACGCGTGCGCTGCCCTCACGTCCGCTGTGGACGCTTGGTTTGCTGAGGAGTCTGTAAACATTGTTTATGATGGTTTGGATCTGTTCGTATGGATTAGCCCGAGTTACACACTCTTGCCTCTGAGTTTTACCTGCTATTTCTGTATTTAAGTGTTAATACCGATCAATATCGGTCGCAAATTGCGAAATATCGATAATAAGTTTTTTAAATGATGAGAAATTCGATGTGATGAAGTCTTTAGGTGGCTGTATAATTTGAAAGCAGTGCTCGTCTGGTTATATCCTCAGTCTGCCTGGTGTTTTGGTGTGTCTGTGCTGTTTTTGTGAGTCTTAAATGTGTCCTTTAAAGTGATAGTTTGGTGTTAAAGGGCAAAATTCCTCCATAACTCAGTGTGTGTGAGGTGTAATCAGAGAAATTCAGAGCGGTTTGGTGTGAAATGGTTCAGACTTCTTTACAGTGGTGGTGACCAGGTGTCGCCATGACTACAACACAGATATAAACATTTTATTTACCATCCAGAACCACCAGAGAACCTACACGAGTCTTCTGAGTTTGTATGGAATGTTGATGATGGAAAATAGTGGAAAATCTGGAATAATAAGTTTCTTTGGGGACTATTTTGAAATATTCCAAGTGTTTTTTTTTAAGTGTAAAGAAAACACAAAAAATGAGAAACGCAAGGTTTAGATCTGACAGCAATGACATCTCATTATTATTACATCTGTGATGTCATTTTGGGCCGTTTTGCAGTTTCGGGCTGTTTTGGGGCAGCTTCAGTTACACTGTGGATTTTTTCCCTCGGAAATGACGATTAAATATATCGCTGTTGCCAGAAGAAAACCTCATATCTCCATTTTTTCAGTTTTTTACACAATTTGAAAATACCCGTTACCCTTTACATTTTATGTAAATTTCATGATAAATGGCCCAAAAGAAATGGCCCAAAATGACTTGGAAATACGTCTGGTTCCTTTGACTTCCATTAAAAGTAAAACATGTTTTTTCCATTTTGGAGATACGAGGTTTTGTTTCTGACAGCAGCGATATTTGTATGATGAATATCTGGCTGTTTGTCTTTGTTGTTGTCAGTTTTATTACATGGCCGTCTTTGTTGAGAGGTGTGAATTGTTTTTCACAGTGGGGGGGGGGGGGTCTCACTCCTCCCCTTTCACTCATCCTTGCTCACTAGCAGCTCAACAACATTTCACACAGAGACGAGAGTCCTAGTTTGTCTGGGAACACAGTAATTGGGTTTGGGGGGGTGGGGGGGTTCTTTATTTGACTACATTGGTTAAAAACGTTTGAGTGCATCCTGCTGGCAGAGCGGCCACTAGGGGGCACTGCAGTGCAATAACGTTTGCAAGTGCATGCGTACTGATGAGTTATAATGATTAAATCAGCTATAACATCCTTATTACGAGACTGATTTTCACCAGATTTGTTTCGTTAAATGCAGCTTTTATTTCTTTTTTATTTTAGTATTCAGTCTCCACCTGATGTTAAAAACTGCAGAACACAGTAAGAAGGACGAAGCTAAAGTTGACTTCCTATTTACCAGCTTCTTGTTCAAATTTTCCCGTTCCACCTTAAATAGTGCAGCAATTACTTTCTGGTGCCTGATGCTGCGCCATTTAAGGTGGAACAGGAAAATATGAACAAGAAGCTGGCTAATTAGAAACTGACTTCAGCTTCATGTAAGAAGTTGCTGATGTTAATCTATTATGAATGTCCACACAGATTTGACCTGACAAAACAGTGATTGTAAATAAACATGCAGCTACTGCATCAAGTTAAAATCCTATTAAATGAAGTAAGCTTAATATAAAACCCTCCGTTATATAATCCTATCCCACTTTCTGAGAGTAATATTCCTGAAATAGTGGAATTCTGGACAGTATCTTTCTTAAAGTGCCGCTCTGTAATGGTACTGAACGCAGTCCAGCAGCGATGTTGACCTCCCCAACATAGCGGCACCACTGACGTGTCTGGCTGGACCCAATGCAGCATCTAGGCAGGTGGATCTATGGGCTACACCCCTACCATAGAGCTAACTTCTGATAGCTTTACTTTGGAGCTCTAGTAGTTTGTTAGCACTCAGCTAACACTTTTTTGGTTGTTCTCGATTAAACACGTACATTTGAAGCTTTTAAAATACATTTTGTGTGTTACTTGAAACTGTCACTCATATTCACAGTCAGAGACGTATCTAGAACTTCCAGAAGACCTTGAGTGACATTTTTTTCTTATGAAATTGGTTCTGCCCATTGTAAATCATGATGGTTGATTCCTCTACCATGCTGGTTAGTTCATCAAACGTGTGAGGACTTCTCTTCAAGCTGATGTCCTAACCAATAGGAGAGCTCAGTGACATTTGTCTACCTACATACCACAGAGAAAACAATCCTGATCGGACAATTTTCTGCTAGAAGTTTCAGGAATTTAACCAATTTTTTGGTTTTATCTAAAACATAACAATGAAATGAGAGCTGTACAGTGATACTCATGATTTAAATGCTTTAAATATGCAGGAATTAAAATTAAAATTCCAGAATTGCATTTTGCAGCTGCCAGAAATCATTAGGCCTTCTCTGAAAACCCAGAAGGCCCTGAAGGTTCCTCTCTGACTTCTGATGTTGTTGTTGTTGTTGTTGTATATGTATGTTTGTTGGCGGTTGCAGTGAATTCACTTCACGCCGCTCATAAGACTGCATCATATCAGAGTGATGTGATCGAGCCAATGGCTGTCAGAGAGGAGCTGAAGTGTTGAGTTCAGTCAGAAGGACTTTGCTGAGCTCCATCCAGACTGGCACATGCTCATAGAGACAGCATTGAGGCTGGCACTGCCCTAAAGCTCTGGGCTCCTTTACGCAAACACCCATTACACCTCACACATCACCAGGAACGTCCAGTAGAGTCAGCGCTGTCACTCTGGGAGCTCTCAGTCCGCTGGGTACAATAGTTGTGCTGTATTTTTAGCCGCATGTACAGTTGTGTCACGAATAGTTATCATTATCCTGGTGAACTGCAGTGATTATGGTTTTCTCCTTCTCCTCTAAAGTTTAGTTTAGTGACAAATCTAATCCATGCAGTTCTGACCCACCACCCAAAACCCGATCATCCAAAACTTTAGTGCTGGAGCCAGAGGAGAATGTGCAATGTCTTTGGATTTGTCAAACACTAGAGGGTGCTCCAAAGTGAGTGCAAAATGAATGAGTTGATATGGAGCATTTGAACTAAATCATAGTTTATAAATGTTTAAACCTTTTTAATGTATAAGAATGTTTTCATTTACTGAAAATGCTGTGTACATTAGATATTTTTGATAGTGTTACAGTGCGTATCGTGTTTATCTGGCACAGTAAATGTCCTGATACGCTGTTTGCTGTTGCACAGGAGCTTAAACTGAGACTAAAATACACACATTTGCTTAGAATGCATCAGTCGTCCACACAAGCTAGAAAGTTAGCTCTCTCAATGTCTCTACCTTAAGAGCTAGCTACCTTAGCAAGTTACCAACGAGCTCTGTATGATTTAAGCCAGACCATGTCCTATGCAGACCTGGACCTACAGTATCTCACAAAAGTGAGTGCACCCCTCACATTTCTGCAAATATGTTATTCTGTCTTTTGATGGGACGACTCTATAGAAATGAAACTTGGATATAACTTAAAGTGGTCAGTGTGCAGCTTGTATAGCAGTGCAGATTTACAGTCCTCTGAAAAGAACTCAACACACAGCCATTAATGTCTAAATAGCTGGCAGCACAAGTGAGTCCACCTCACAGTGAACAGGTCCAGACTGTGGCCAACTGTATTGTCTCCCTGGTGTCATGTGACTTGTTAGAGTTACAGTGTTCCAGGTGTGAATGGGGAAATGGGCTTAAATTTGGTGTTTTGGGTACAGTTCACTCATACTGGCCACTGGATATTCAACAAGGCTCCTCATGGTAAAGAACTCTCTGAGGATGTGAGAAATAGAATTGTTGCTCTCCACAAAGATGGCCTGGGCTATAAGAAGACTGCTAACACCCTGAAACTGAGCTATAGCACGGTGACCAAGGTCTTAAAGCAGTTTTCCAGTACAGGTTCCACTTGGAACAGGCCTCGCCAGGGTCCACCAAAGAAGTTGAGTCCATGTCAACATCATATCCAGAGGTTAGCTTCAAAAAATAGAAGCATGAGTGCTGCCAGCATTGCTGCAGAGGTTGAAGAAGTGGGAGGTCAGCCTGTCAGTGCTCAGACCATACGCCACACAATGCATCAACTAGGTCTACGTGGCCATAGTCCCAGAAGGAAGCCTCTTCTGAAGCTGACGCACAAGAAAGCCCAGAAACTGTTTGCTGAAGACAAACAGTCCAAGAACATGGATTACTGGAACCGTGTCCTGTGGTCTGACGAGACCTAGATAAACTTGTTTGGCTCAGATGCTGTCCGGCATGTGTGGCAGCACCCTGGTGAGGAGTACCAAAACATCTGTCTCTTGCCTACAGTCAAGCATGATGGTGGTAGCATCATGGTCTGGAGCTGTATGAGTGCTACCGGCACTGCGGAGCTGCGGTTCATTGAGGGGAAACTGTGACATTCTGGAGCAGAGCATGATTCCCTCTCTTTGGAAACTGCGCCGCGTGGCAGTTTTCCAACTCAATAATGACCCCAAACACACCTCCAAGATGACAACTGCCTTGCTGAAGGTAAAGGTGATGGACTGGCCAAGTATGTCTCTAGACCGAAACTCAGTTGAGCACCTGTGGGGCATCCTCAAGCGGAAGGAGGAGAAGCGCATGGTGTCTTACATCCACCAGCTCCGTGATGTCATCATGTAGCAGCCTGTGCAGCTCTGGTGAATTCCATGCCCAAGAGGGTTCAGGCAGTGCTAGATAATAATGGTGGTCACACTAAATATTGACAATTTGAGCACAATCTGGACCTGTTCACTGTGAGGTATCACGCGTGGATTTCTGGTCTAGAGGATGTAGCGGACAGACATGTTTGTGAGAGTCTCCCAGCGTTCTTCACCTAAAACCTTATGACTCTACTGAAAAATAACAACAAAGGGCTCTCATTTCACTTCTGTATCACTCCACACTTGGAAAGAACTGCAATGCCGCCAAGTAAAACCAAAGCAGAGCAGGATACGAAGAAGACTACCCTAAGCAGCAAGGTAGCCAGCATGGCGGCTGCTACTAAAGGCGAGGAAGAATATTCCACGAACATGCTGGCTGAGCTGCTGGAAAAGCAACGTGAACACCTAACGGAAGACATGTCTTCCTTGAATCAGGCATCACTTGCCTATAAAGGTTTCCATAGAGGCTTTCTGCGAAAAGTTAGACACACAGGGAAAGCGCTTTGACCTGAAGGCAGCTAATGCTGTGCTAAGAGACCATTTAGACGACCTGGAAAACCACTCAAGAAGAGCGAACTTGCACATTGTAAATGTTCCAGAGGGTATAGAGCAAGGAACCGACATGGTCGCGTTTGCATCCGATCTGCTGAAGGAAGTCATGGAGCACATCATGCGCTAGCGCCCAAACCTAAAGAAGGCCAATCGCCCAGACCTATCGTTGTTTGTTTCCATCGATACCAGGAGAAAGAGCGGGTACTGTGATGGGCCAGACAACACCAGATGCTGTACAAAGGGAAGCCTCTGAGGATCTACCCGGACTTGAGCACTAGCCTCTCTAAGAAGCGAGCTGCATTTAAGAAAATTAAGGCAGCGCTGTATGAGAGGGGAATTCAGTTCAGGCTCTTGCATCCTGCATGCCTACGGGTCTCCTATGAGGGAGAGAACCACAACTTTGACATGCCTGAAGATGCAGAAGTATTTTTTCAACGGATTATCAAGGCCACCTCAACGACACTAAATGAAGCTTTGACCTGAACTTGCTGGCTTATCGGCAGAGTGGTGCACTTCAAAGTTGAAGATCTGTAAGTCTGACTGAGTCCAATAACAGTCTGTAACTTGATTTAAACACAAATCTCTAGCTTTACCTTTCGTGTCCTGTGTGGTTTTCTATCTGAAGACAGGGTAGAGACTTCGTTAGAACGTCCACCATGGAGTGGCGGCATTGAAGCTGTTTTGTCTTCTTTTTTTTTTTTCTTTTGTCGTGAAGTGAGGGTAAAACTCCCCCCATCGGTTTATAACTTCCTTTGCTTTTTTGAACTAGAAATCTTGATACAAACTATTTTGGAATGTAAATAATTCTCTTGTTTTGCCGGAGCTCTCAGAAGTAGGGATTTAGTGCAGTGTCATGTGTTACCGGGGGTGTCATAGAAAAATCCTGCAACTTGCACAAAGGTCGGAGGCAAACATAGGATTCTATATCTTAAAAGCTTTTATGTTAAATATTGCCTTTTTTCTTTTGAATTATTGTATGTTTTTTTATTTTTAAGAAATTTCCCCTGCAATTTGTGCTCTGATGATACTGACTATTCTATATGTTATATGATCACATCATCTTTGTGTACTTTTCCATCTAATTATGTATGACACGTCAAATAGCAGGGGAGGTGCGGGATCTACTGTTAAGCTTGCATCATGGAATGTAAAGGGACTAAATGGCCCAGTAAAGCGAGCAAGAATTTTCAACCATCTCAAAGGGCTAAAAGCAGACATAGCATTTCTCCAGGAAACACATTTGTGCAACACTGAACATTATTTGATTAAAGATTACATGATTAAAGAAACCATGGGTAGGTCAAATCTTTCATTCCGGCTTTAATAACAAATCAAGGTATTTGCTTTGGCGCTTTCTAAATCCCAGTAGGAAGCTCTTCTCTTACTTCTCACATGTCCATGAATGTTATTCCAGGATTGATTACTTTTTTATTGGTAAAAGCCTCTTAAATTCAGTGGAGTGTATAGATTACTCAGCCATTGTTGTGTCGAACCACGCTCCTTTACTGCTTACTATCTCTATCCCTCTTAGATGTGCTGAACAAATTCTGTGGCGTCTTATCCCTGTTTTGCTGTTAGATGAAACATTTTGTAAATCCATATCTCAACCTCAATTGATTTCTTTTTATCTAAAAATCAGTCAGATGAAGTTTCTCGATCTCTGTTGTTGGAAACCCTCAAAGTCATTCTTAGGGGTGAAATAATTTCATACACAGCACACCAGAATAAAGAACAAAGAGTGAGGCTTGACAAACTAGCTCAATCTATATATACATTAGATTTACAATATTCAACACCCCTCACACCGGAACTCCATAAAGAAAGAATAGCCCTTCAAACCCAATATAATCTACTCTCTGCATATCAGGCCGAACAACTTATTTTCCATTCTAGGGGTTTCTTTTATGAACACGGGGATAAAGCTGGCAGGTTTTTGGCCCATCACTTGAAATCAAAAACAGCATCTCGCTCTATAGCCCAATTAAAAGATGATATGGGTAATTTGACTTTGGACCCCCTCAAAATAAGCAACATTTTCAAAAATTTTTATTCCGACCTGTATAAATCTGAATTCCCAGAAGATCAGAATCCTTTACGCTCCTTCCTCATCTGAATGCCCTGAGATGATAGTTTCACTGGACGCGGAAAAAGCATTTGACCACATTGAGTGGGACTACCTTTTCTTTGCCATGGAAAAATGTGGGTTGCCTACTGCACTCTTCTCCTCACAATATTTCACCGTATCGAAAGGCAAAAGACAAGGTTGCACGTTAAGCCCTCTTCTGTTCACCATGGCAATAGAGCCTTTGTCCTTAATGTTGAAGACAATTTGATCATTTCGGGGTGTGTCGCAGTGGGGAGTCAAGCAAAAGGTATCACTATTGGCCCTTTTTTAATCAAACTCAAATCTGATCTTAGCACTTGGGGTATCCTGCATTTAACTTTAGCTGGCAGGGTAAACTGCATTAAAATGAATGTTCTTCCAAGATTTTTATATCTGTCCCAGTGCCTTCCAAAATGCATCTTTTTATCTAAATCATTTTTTAAGCAGATTGACAAATTAATTACAGGATTTATTTGAAATGGAAAGATACCTAGGATTTGGATATACCTTCTTCAAAGGCTCAAAATAAATGGAGGATTGGCATTACCTAACCTTATGTTTTAATATTGAGCTTCCAATTTACATAGTCTCTTACTGGATTCAGGCCCCGGATAACGATTGGTGTGAATAATCTAAATCTTGCAAAGGGACCTCATTACATACTTTGGCCACGTCTCATTTACCATTTAAGGCCAAAAATTACACATCTAACCCTGTGGTTATAGGTACCCTTAAAATTTGGACTCGATTTAGACAACACAATTATTGGTGCTATGTTTATCTCATTTAAAGGCCACTGTACTTGTATAAAATCAGATTTTGTTTCTTGTGGTTGTGTACCTGATTTGTCTCCCAGTAAAATAAATATATATATATAAAAAGAAATATAAAATCACATGCATGACGCTACTCAGCCAATCATATCAGTGCATTACGGTGAGCGCTGAGATTCAAGTGAGTGAATGTTGTTCGGCTTGGTTTTTTGAGTTCGACAGGGTTTTTGAGTTCTGCTGGATTTTTGACTTTGTTATTGTTGAGTTTAGTGACCTTTTGTCTGACAGATCCAGGTGATTAAGATCGAGACCGAGGACAACAGGGAGACGCGTTCAGCCAAGGATGCTCTGCTGCTTTGGTGCCAGATGAAAACAGCAGGGTGAGACTCATGACCTTTTATTAACTGCCCACTAACCGTTCTATAACCTCGCTATCCCTGTAGGTAGGAACCACAGATTAAACCTGACTGATCTGTGGTTTGGCTTATATTGTCAGATATTAAAATGCCTATATGGTCCATCTGTCTAGTGGTTATTTTTTTCACCTTGAGCTCCAGTTATAACATTGTATGGTTTTATTAATCAAAATCCGCTTTATTGGCCAGGTTTGCTTCACATAGATGAAATTAGGCTTTGGTTACAGGAGTTCACAGAGCACAGTACCAGACAAATATTTACATGTAATGAATAAAATAAAATGAAAAATATATAAAATAAATTACAAATAAAATGTAAATAAATAAATAAAATAAAACATGCATTCTAACCATCACTCTCACACACACGCGCACACACACACACACACACACACACATAGTCTTACCTGTAAATCTTTACAGGTACATTGAGTGCAGCAGCAGTTAAAGGGCGTATAGTGGCAAAGAAAGGATCAATGAGGTCACAACACAAATGTCATAAGTGGCCCTACTATGTATGCTATTACATAATATTTCGATTCTCAGACATTACAAAATAGTCATTGTTTTATTATTAGTTATTATTTTATTATTTTTCATAACCATCTTCTAACTTCTTTTCATTAGAAGCTGCTTTTGGTACTACACCATTAAGACTGATCTATGTAAATGAGCTCTGTTCTAATTGGCTGCTCTGTGATGATCTTTAACTGGAAATCAGTTTAGGCTGAATAAGTCCATACAAACTTTAGGCTGAATAGGCAGATATATGTAAATCTGTTTGTTTGTTTTGATGTCACAAAAAACAATAAAAAGAGCTTAGTTTCCATATGTGGGCTGTATGGACTGGGACAGTATTGTTCAATTCTAAACTAACCCTAAACATGTTTACATACTCCATCATACTCTTTTACTTAAAAAAAAATAAATAAATAAAATCCATTTTTTACAATTGATCTGTATCAGCAGAAACCTGGCAGATAAAGTGCCGCTAATGTCTGAGAATGGAAATATTACGTAATTGCATATATATATATATATATATATATATATATATATATATATATATATATATATATATATATATATATAGTAGCATCTCCCTAACGTCCACTTGTGACATTTGTGTTGTTTTATGTATCAAAAACAGTCATAATTAATTTTTACATGGCCATTTTTTATTTTGATGCTATGCCTTTAAGGCTGATATAAGTAAATCAGCTCTGTTCTGATTGGCTAGCCTGTGTTGTGCCCCATTCAAAAGCAGTCTAGGCTGAAACTGTGGGTATAACTTCAGTGTGAGTGGGCGGAGCCAAACTGCTATAAGATGAATATTTGCTCTATGGAAACGAGCGGTATATTTTGACAGTTATAAGTGTTTATTTACTACGTCAAACTCTTTATTTCAGTTTTCCATGATATGGGCCCTTTAATTTGGATTTGCTTGGATTTTTCTTTTTTTTTTTTTTCCTAAAAACCATGTTGTGGAGAAGAGACTGTAAGTCCTAGAGACACCAAACTTGGTGGGAAGGTGTAGTTTGTGTGTATCTCGCCAGGCTACAAAAATGACCCCGATTGGCCAAAGGGGGTGCTACAGAGCATCAAAACACGTTTTTGCTCCAGAATTCCTTCAACATGATGTATGGAGACAAAATTCTTTTTGATTCTGATTCCTTGGGTCAAGCCACACAGCTTTGTCGCTGGAACCATTTAGCTCCGCCCACTTAGATTTTTTGCTAATTTGCATAACATAATACTTCTGCAAACTAGTCCTAGTTTTTTTTGCTCAATCCTCATGTGTCCAGTATCAGTCTGAACCTCAATAGTGATTAAAAACATGTGGACTTTTAACCCTTCTGACAAAATTCAAAAATTCTGTGGATGCAGCTCAATTTGGGTGGGCATACGTCATTAGGGGGTGGGGTAATTGCCAATTAACTGTTTCTCATCATCCGTGCATCCAATCAAGCTGAAACTTCAGGAATCGTCTTCTACACAAAGTATAAGTGAATTTTTGAGGGAAATTGAATACATTGAAATTTATGGCCACCATCAGCCAATCAGAATTCAGCAGGCCTTCGACAGGCTTAACTTTGACTAATCATCCTGAAACTAAAAAGGTGTCTCTACGTAGCCACTTTCTAGCAACCAGTCAAGTCTCATTCAGATTTGGCCACTGGTGCGCGCTAGTCATGAAAATCACTCAATTATCATATGTCATTAAGACATAATTGAATCAAATGTAGAACAGCATAACAAATTTGCAGTTACAATTTTATTTTAAAAATATATATTATAAATATATAAATAGTTTTTTAGTAGTTCTTAACTTAATGAAAACCATGCTTTTTGAACTAGTCTCTGGAATTTGATCCAAACTAATTGAAATTGTTCTAGAAATACTCTCTAGTGTCTTGAAGTAAATAATTATCAAAAAAATTGACTTTTTCACCCAACATGGTGTTACACTATCATTTCATCACTGCGGCCATGGCATTGCTAGCTTGATTTGCTTTAAGTCATCAGTCTTTCCAATCTTCTCTATACTTCAGGTGTTTATATAAATTGAGACCCAGATGAATTATGCACAGTTTGGTCCAGATAGCAAAAATGCTATTACAAGGTTATTAAAAGGTCTACAGATAAACAAGGGGTCTCATTTGATTCAGTTAATTGAACGGAAAAACTTTGTAATTGCATGTTATGTCAGAAATTTCTCTCATTGTTGGGTATTTTGGCTTAAATTTGTTTTGCTTTTCACCCTGGTTGCTCATTTGTTCTAAGTGGGCTCAAAAGTGCTTGGACCCACTCATCGCCGCTCGCGACTGTATGTTATTTTTGCAGGTATCCTGAGGTTAATATTCATAATTTCACCACATGCTGGAGGGATGGACTGGCTTTCAATGCACTTATTCACCGGCACAGGTCAGGACGGACATGTACGCTCGCTTTCCTCTCTTTATCTCTGCTCCTGTAAAAGCTACTGACCAATTGACTGTGCTTGGTTTCTCAGACCTGATCTGATCGAGTTTCATAAGCTGACCAGATCGAACGCCACGCACAATCTCCAGCAAGCCTTCAACATCGCTGAGCAGAGTCTAGGACTCGCCAAGTTACTGGATCCAGAAGGTGAGCTTTAAAAACCTCAGCACACAGATATACAGGCTACTTAAAGGGGAACTCCACTGAGTTTTAAAAATTGGTACACAGAGAGATTCAAAGGGATTTGGTGTGAAATTGTTCAGACGTCTTTACAGTGGTGGTGATAGGAACCAGGCGTCGCCATGACTACAGCACAGATATAGATATTTTATTTACCATCCAGAACCACCAGAGAACCTACACAAGTCTTCTGAGTTTATATGGAATGTTGATAATGGAAAATAGTGGAAAATCTGGAATAATAAGTTTCTTTGGGGACTATTTTGCCGCACAGCGCCCTGCATGTCTCCCTCCACCATGAATGGAGTTTAAGTTCTCTAAACTATCATAAAACAGTGTCTCAGTCATCAGGCAGTGAATTCAGAACCATTTCATGTAGGAACTTTCTGTGAGGAGCTTTTAGAGGGGGACGTCTGGTTCCTATCACCACCACTGTGAACAGTTCTGACTCGGTAAGTTTATCTAGAACAGAGAGTTCCACACCAAACCGCTCTGAACCGCTCTATTTACATCTCAACCAGTTTGTTTTGTAGTGTGGAAGTTTTGTTATCTGTAGTGTGGAACAAAAAGCTGCCAAGTCACTATTTAAAACTTGCTCTTCATACCAAAGAAGATATTTCAGTGAAAATGTTCACAGGAAAATATACACAGAACATCAGCATGGAGCTGTTCGAGCTTTACAGTGACACTTTTTACTGGTTTGGAACTGGAACTGAAAAAGCAAACAGAGGAATTAATAATATTGGCTGGCGTCATTATGAACGCCCCTCTGCCATGTTGGTGGGTGAGCGGTAACTCTGAGCGGTAACTCTCATCACCATTACTGCAGACACAGTCCTGCGGGAGGATAAACACCAACAACACTGACCAGAGTGACCACGAAAAAAAGACGAAACTCTGTGAGGTGAAGTTCAGATAGATTGGTGGACCCGTGTGTCTGGCACATCTCACAAAATCAGAAAATTCAGTTTCAGGATATTTTACAAAAGCCAATCAATACTGGCAGTATTCTTAAATATTATTATTAAATGATAAACAGTTGAGCTGGAGTTTCGCTTCGTACTGGAATTTTCTGTTCCACCTTCAATAATGCAGCAGTTACATTTAGACGTCTCAAATGCATTAATTTACCCTAATAAATGCTTTAATTTACCTCAATAAATTTAATAAATTACCTCTATAAATGCATTAATTTACCCCAATAAATGTATTACTTTACGTCAATAAATGCATTAATTTACCCCAATAAATGCTTTAATTTAGCTCAATAAATTCATTAATTTCCCCCAATAAATGTATTAATTTACCCCAATGAATGCATTAATTTACCCCAATGAATGCATTAATTTACCCCAATAAATGTATTCATTTACCCCAATAAATGTATTAAATTACCCCAATAAATGTATTAAATTACCCCACTAAATGTATTAATTTATTTCAGTAAATGCATTTACCTCAATAAATGCTTTAATTTCCCCCAAGAAATGCTTTAATTTACTTCAATAAATTAATTAATTTACCCCAATAAATGCTTTAATTTACCCCAATGTATTAATTTACCCTAATAAATCTATTCAATTACCTCAGTAAATGCTTTCATTTACCTCAATAAATCTATTAAATTACCTCAATAAATGTATTAATTTACCCCAATAAATGCATCCATTTACTTTAATAAATGTCCCAAACCACAAACTTTTGTATTTCACCTACTGCACTAATGGCTGCACTTCTTTTACACACTATTTAGTGAGCTAGTATACAGTTTGGGAAGGGCGCTAGTAAAGAGGCAGGAATCTCAGCCATCTAGATTTCAGCTTTTACTTTTTATCACTACAGCAACCAATCAAATAAAATCAAGTAATTACAGCCAAATATATCACAATATACTTTAAAAATGAGATTTAACCTACAAAAATGTCACTGATTTTGCTGGGTTTGTTATCACTTTATCTCATAACAAACCATAGCACTGCTGAATGACCTTGAAGCCAACATGGATTACAAAGCCAAGATTTCAGGTGGGACTTGACAGCAGTGAACATCTGGGAGAAAATTGGTCTAAAAACATGAAAGGATGTGTTGATTTCTTTTTCAGTTCTTTATTATTAACAGTTTTCCGGTGTCCCCCTCAGATGTGAACACGGAGAATCCTGATGAGAAGTCCATTATAACATACGTAGTGTCGTACTATCACTACTTCTCCAAAATGAAAGCTCTGATCGTCGAGGGCAAGAGGATCGGAAAGGTGAGAATTCTGGACATTCAGCACAGGTGACTCTACTGAACTGGTTCAGAGTCAGAGCTGAAACACATTTTAACCGGTCTTGGACTTTAGATTAGATTGTTTTGATGGCGTCCATTTCGGTGGCATCCATTTTGGCAGAGTCTGTTTCAGCAGAGTCCGTTTCGGCTATGACTGTTTTGGCAGAGTCTGTTTCGGCGGCAAACTTTGGCAGAGTCCATTTCAGCAGAGTCTGTTTTGGCAGTGTTTCGATGGCGGCCGTTTTGGTGGTGACTGTTTGGGCGGTGTCCGTTTCGGCAGGGTCTATTTCAGCAGCGACCATTTCAGCTGAGTCTTTTTCGGCAGAGTTTGTTTCGACAGAGTTTGTTTCGATGGCGGCTGTTTTGGTGGTGACCGTTTGGGTGGCGTCCGTTTCAGCAGCGACTGTTTCAGCAGCAACCGTTTCGGCAGAGTCTGTTTCAGCGGCGATCGTTTCAGCAGAGTCTGTTTCGGCAGCGACCATTTTGGCGGCGTCCATTTTGGCAGAGTCTGTTTTGACAGCGGCCATTTCGGCGGTGACTGTTTTGGCGGTGTCCATTTCGGCGGGGACTGTTTTGGCAGAGTCTGTTTCAGGGCAGTCTGTTTCAGGGGAGTCTGTTTTAGTGGCGACTGTTTCCGCGGCGACTGTTTTGGCAGAGTCTGTTTCAGGGGAGTCTGTTTTAGTGGCGACTGTTTCGGCAGAGTCTGTTTCGGCGGCGACTGTTTCAGGGGAGTCTGTTTCAGGGGAGTCTGTTTTAGCGGCGACTGTTTTGGCAGAGTCTGTTTCAGGGGAGTCTGTTTTAGTGGCGACTGTTTCGGCAGAGTCTGTTTCGGCGGCGACTGTTTTGGCAGAGTCTGTTTCAGGGGAGTCTGTTTTAGTGGCGACTGTTTTGGCAGAGTCTGTTTCAGGGGAGTCTGTTTTAGCGGCAACTGTTTCGGCAGAGTCTGTTTCGGGGGAGTCTGTTTCAGGGGAGTCTGTTTCAGGGGAGTCTGTTTTAGCGGCGACTGTTTTGGCAGTCTGTTTTGGCAGTGACTGTTTCTGCAGCGACCATTTCGGCAGTGACTGTTTCGGCAGAGTCTGTTTCGGCAGACTCTGTTTCGGTGGGACCGTTTTGGCGGTATCCGTTTCGGCCTGTTTTGGTGGAGTCTGTTTTGACAGCGACCGTTTCGGCAGAGTGCGTTTCGGTGGCGACTGTTTCGGCAGAGTCTGTTATGGCGGCGACCGTTTCGGCAGAATCTGTTTCGGTGGCGACCGTTTGGCAGTGACCGTTTTGCAGCGACTGTTTCGGCAGAGTCTGTTACAGCGGCGACCATTTCAGCAGAGTCTGTTACGCCGGCGACCATTTCGGCAGAGTCATTTGAGCGGTGAATGTTTCAGTGACAATTTCAGCTAAGTTTGAGCTCAAAAACGCAACCGGGACATGAGCAGCAAACACAGCTTTAGTGTTTTCATTTCAGCTAACCGTAGCATTAGCATCCTCATTTCACAGCTAACGTTAGCATTAGCATCCTCATTTAGCATAGCACTTTCGTTTAGAAGCTAATCTTAGCATTAGCGATTAGCATTCATATATCACAGAGAATCTTAGCTTTAGCCTCTTGCACTCTCATTTCACACCTGGTCTTAGCATCAACCGTTAGTTGTCTAATTTCACACAGAGTAAATTTCACGTTTTGTTGATGTTCTAAGTGAAAATAAATGAACACATAGTCTGCAGAGACACACCTAAATATAAAATTCCCCTCACCATTTGGAATCTGGAAAAAAATGAATAATTAAAATTCACAGAGTAAAATGTGTTGTAACTCATTTCCCTGTCGAAGACTCACACTTTACTGTGGAAAAACAGGAGAAATGTTGGGTTTAGAAACGGCCTGTATTGGTGAGTAATGATAATTTAGCTTTGCCTACTTACAAACGTCTCATCTCTTCCCGCAGGTGCTGGACAATGCCATTGAAGCCGAGAAGGTCATTCAGCGCTACGATGCTCTGGCCTCGGAGCTGTTGGAGTGGATTGAAAAGACGATTAGCATCATCAGCAACCAGAAGTTTGCTAACTCGCTAACAGGAGTACAGCAACAGCTTCAAGCCTTTACAACCTACTGCACCATCGAGAAGCCTATAAAGTAGGCAGAGAGCGGCTTAGCATTAGCCATTAGTACTCCTGTTTCACAGCTAACCTTAGCATTAGTGCTCTCATTTCACAGCTAACCTTAGCATTAGTGCTCTCATTTCACAGCTAACCTTAGCATTAGTGCTCTCATTTCACAGCTAACCTTAGCATTAGCGCTCTCATTTCACAGCTAACCTTAGCACCCTTAGCATTAGCGCTCTCATTTCACAGCTAACCTTAGCACTCTTAGCATTAGTGCTGTCATTCACAGCTAACCTTAGCATTAGCCATTAGCACTTTCATTCCACAGCTGATGTTAGCATTAGCCATTAGCACTCTCATTCCACAGCTGATGTTAGCATTAGCCATTAGCACCTGTTATTTTACAGAAGTGATTCACTTGATGTTGGGCGAGATGTTGTATTTTGCCTCAGTTCCGTCGTGTGTTTGGTCCATTTTTACCTTAAATATTATGGTGAGCACAGAAGGACTGCGTTGAGGAACCTTGTAAATAATTTAGTGTCCGAGGCGGAACGCATCTACACGCTTAAACTAGCCGCAGGTATAGTCTTAACTCTTTCTCCTGTTTGGCAGGTTTATATCGGAAAAACACATACGGACATGTATATTTATATATTTGGAACCCAGACCAAGCACTAAACTGAGTTTCAGGATGTTTCTCCATATTAACCAAATCTAATTTAAACTGGGTTTATTTTAAACTGTGTGGTGAAATATGAAGAAATAACTGTGTGAATGTTTATCAGCTCCATCTGAAAGTGGAGGAACATTTCCAGAATTCTGTCTGATGCTCTTCACTGTCTGATTCCTTTAGAAATGTAGAGACTGGAACACAAACTCATGTTAAATTTGATTTAATGGTCCTTTAGCAGGACAGAAGCGAGGGCTGTAGGTATTGATACTCTGTGAAATGCAGGTCTGATCTGATATCTTGTACATTGTGTGTCTGAGTCTGATAGCAGACGTATGTGGTTAATGTAAAGTACAGTACAAATCACAGTTGGTATATTTAGCTACATCTGGAGCCTTCATTGCACTCAACACCACACAGAACATATTTATTATGTTCTAAACAAAAACATTTTTTCACCATTTTCATACACTTGCAGTGTTTTTCCACATGGAGCCTTAACGTTAATATGGCTTTTATGAAGGAAGAGTTCCGTGTGGTTTTGTGTTCTGGCAGGTTCCAGGAGAAAGGAAACCTGGAGGTGCTGCTCTTCACCATCCAAAGCAAACTCAGAGCTAACAACCAGAAGCCATATGTGCCTCACGAAGGAAAACTCATCTCCGACATCAACAAGGTACAGGAGACCATGATTCTGCCTGTATTATTCGCTCTTTAAAATTCTTTAAAATGCCTGTTTCTGTAGTTAAAGGTCTCATATCATCTATTTCTCTCCACTTTTAACATCTGTGAAGTTTCATACACCAAACATTTTCCAGCCTCTCTTTGTCCTACAAAATTAAACTGGCTTTTTTTTTACTGCGTGAAAGTTTGTGCACCCCAGGCCAAATTCCATGGGAACACATTATAACATGGTTCTGTGCATTTTAGTGCACGATTACGGTTCATTTATCTGACACTGTTATCCAGAGCGACTTACAAAGTGCTTTGTTGTCCACTCAGAGAAAGTATCCTATCTAGATCAAATAGGTTACCTATGGGGCTAAACCACATTCTTAAAAAAATTATGGTTCTTTAAGGGTTCTTTCGTAAAGGGGATGGTTCTATTTAGGTCATTCTACAGGAACATCCACTTTTCTATCTGTCCATAGGAGTCACTGGTGTCACCGATCGTCATCGTTGTTCCACATAATAAAGGAAACACCAGAGACGTTTTTAATGAACAATGCATTTTACAAAATAATTGCTACAGAACATCAAACCACACGCTGTCAGTCATGGAACATCCACTAAAATATAGAATTTAATCCATTTGTGTTCTGTTTTTTCACAATGACCTAATAAAGAGAATAAAGTCGGTCACACCAGTGACGTAGGCTAAAAGCTTCATATGAGATCATGATCTGAATGAGAAAATCTCTGAGAACTGAAAGACACAGTGGACTCACCATGAGCTTTTCTTCATAGATCCTCAGAAATCAGGTCAAAGGAAGTCGAGTGACGTCATCAGTGTGACTTTTCTTTCAAAATAAGTTTTTTGTTATGCGGTAACACCAGTGACATGACTCCTGTGGAACTTTCATTACATATTTTATAAAATTTATTTTGCTTTTGTTTTCTTTATGTTATTTAAATCATATATTCCACAGTCATGTAGAGATTATTGCAGTTAAAATTGCAGAAAAACATATTTTTTATTTCAAAATATGGCCTCAGCTTCACACATGACTGTGGGAACGAGACCTTCTGTGGTGACTGGAGTTCTGTATGATTGATTTAAAAACCAATATTGATTAATTGAGGCTTAAGAAGGTGAAATTGTTAAAATGACATTGTTTTATTTTAAAATATAAAAAAATTGTAACTCCAACAGGTTTTTCAGGTGTAATATATCTGTAAACACTAAGGGCACTAAAATGGATGTTTCTGTAGAACCATTTAGAACCATGACTTTTCTATAGAACCGCTTCATGCTTAAATGTTTTTGCCTGGTCCTTGGAGATGGAGAATGTGTGTATGTGGTTCTGTATAGCAACAAAACAGGTTCTTCTATTTTTTTATTTATTTATTTATTTTTTTTATTGGAAAAATACAATACTTCCAATCACACAAATACAATTCACCAATTGCCATTTTTCGCTTTTTGAATGAAATCAAACAACAACAACAAAACTAACCCAATCCCCCCCCCCCAAAAAAAACCTTGATAACAATGAAGGATAAAATAATTGAACTAATTACTAACTACCGTGTATTAAACAATAACCACCCCTCCCCCAACGCCCCCACCTCAGCTCAACATGACCAACTCACATATTGCCATTTTTTCTAAACAATATAAAATGCAACACAAAAACAAGCACACACTCAATCGGGTAGTGTCTCCATATTAGTGAAATAAGAAATAAAGGGTTGCCATTTATGGAAAAATTTGACCGTACATTCTCTCAACGTATATTTAATTTTCTCAAGTTTTAAAAAAAAATGACGTCCTTGAGCCAACGGGAGATAGAAGGATGTTTAACAGACTTCCAATGCAACAATAAGGTGCGTCTTGCTAGTAAGGATGTGAAAGCTATAATATCCTTCTGTGTAGAGCTAAGTGCTAATGAGGGGTCGGGAATCCCAAATATAGCAATCAGAGGGCAAGGTTGGAGATTCACCCCAAGAACAGTGGACATAGTCGTAAAATAACCCTCCCAGAAGCCGTTCAGATCAGGACAAAGAAAAAACATGTGGCTAAGGTGACAAGGAGAGCCATGGCATTTATCACATTTGTCTTCCATTTCCGGATACAGTACAGATAGCCTAGCCTTAGAGAAATGCACCCTGTATAAGACCTTAAATTGAATAAGTCTGAGACGGGCACAAGAGGTAGTAGATCGAATCCTTTCTATGGCCTGTTCCCAGGATTCCGCATGAATTTGTATTCCCAATTCACTCTCCCATATGCCTTTAAATTTACCAGTTGAGTGGCTACTAAAGGCCAAGATAATGTCATATAACTTCGAAATAATTCCTCTGTGATGGGGAACAAATGAAAGCATGGTTTCCCACCACTGTTCTAGAGGTAAAGAGGGGAAATTAGGAAAAAATTTAGCCACAAAATTGCGAATTTGAAAATAGCAAAATAAATGAGTAACAGGAAGGCCATATCGAGATGACAAATTGGCAAAACTATCAAAAACACCATCTAGATATAAATATTTGAATTGTGTAATACCCTTGTCATACCACACTGAAAATGTTGTGTCCACCAGTGATGGAGGAAATAAATGATTATTATGTAAAGGACCCAAGGAAGAAGCAGCTACAAATTTAAAATGCCGTCTAAACTGATACCAGATCTTGAGCGTATTAAGAACCACTTGATTATCAGTGTACAGAGAGGGTTTTGTAGGTAAAGAGGAGTAAAGTAGAGCAGATATTGAAGATTCCTTACAGCAAGGTTCTTCTATTTTTACAAGCTTGACATCATAACAGTAAAAGAAACCTTTTTGGTGCTATATAGAACCCTTTTTATAAAGGTTCTGTATGTAACTATATGCAACACATTCTTCATCATTCTGAAGAACCATTTCACCATGCAGAGAACCATTTAAGCATGAACTGTTTCTATATAGAGAATTCACAGTTCCAAATAGAACCCATTATTAAAGTGCTTTACTAAACTTAACTTTTTAAAGTGTGTAGATGGCACCTCAAAGGGTTTTTCTAGTGTTCCAAGCTTGACATCGTAACAATCAAAGAAAGCCGTTTGGGTGCTATATGGAACCTTTTCAATAAGGTTTTTTATATAGAACCATATACAACACAGAATTCTTTAATCATGCAGACGGGTTTCTGAGTGTTCATTGTTCTATACAGAACTATTTTCTTTACTAAAGAACCCTGGAAGAGCCCTTTTTAGAGGGTAGGACAGAGAAGAGTCTTGTGTATTTTCTGAATTTGACATATTTGGAGACATAAAATTTAGCCTGTGCAAAAGTTACAGCACATTTTAAGTTTTTTTCATGCTTTTCATTTTTTCTAATATGTTAAACAAATGAATAGAAATTTGGAATTTGCTGAAAATGCCATATATAAGTATATATAATTATTTTCACATGAATATTCAACTAAACGTAATTTGACTGGGTGCCCGATTTTTTTTGCATATGACTAAACACTAATCAGGCATAATATGCTCACCTCCTCCTCGTTTCTACACTTATTGTCCATTTTATTCAGCTCCACTTACTGTATTGGTGCACTTTGTAGTTCTACAGTTACAGACTGTAGTCCACCTGTTTCTGGTGGTGGTGTGTTAGTGTGTTGCGCTGGTCTGAGTGCATCAGACACAGCAGTGCTGTTGGAGTTTTTAAACACCTCAATGCCACTGCTGGACTGAGAATAGTCCACCAACCAAAAATATCCAGCCAACAGCGTCCTGTGGGCAGCGTCCTGTGACCACTGATGAAGGACTAGAGGATGACCAACACAAACTGTGCAGCAGCAGGTGAGCTATCGTCTCTGATTTTACATCTACAAGGTGGACTGACAAGGTAGGAGTGGCTAATAGGGTGGACAGTGAATGTTTAAAAACTACCAGCAGCACTACTGTGCGTGATCCACTCATACCAGCACAACACACACTAACACACCTCCACCACGTCAGTGTTACTGCAGTGCTAAGAATGATCCACCACACAAATAGTACCTGCTCTGTGAGGGTCCATGAGGGTCCTGACCACTGAAAAACAGGGTAACAAAGTATCAGAGAAACAGATGGACTACAGTCTGTAACTGTAGAACTACAAAGTGACCCTATACAGTAAGTGGTGCTGATAAAATGGACAATGAGCGTAAAAACAAGGAGGTGGTCAGAATGTTATGCCTGATGGGTGTATATGTAAATATGCTCAGTTTTGATTGGCTACCACATTATAACTTCAGCATGAATGGGCAGAGCTAGACAGCTTTAATCTGAATATGTATACCTAAACGAGTTCTTGTGACATCACAAAATCAAATTCAGAGCAGGCTGTTTTTTGCCACGTTTCCATATATTGAGTGAATGGTATATTTAGAAATGTTGGTATTGTTTACATTTTATATCAAAGTATTATATTAAAAATATAAATCTGTTTTCTCTGATCTTTAAAGCTTGTTCTGTGTGTTTAAACTAGTGTTTATCTGTTTCATGTTTGAAGGCCTGGGAGCGGCTGGAGAAGGCAGAGCATGAGAGGGGCGTGGCTCTGAGGAAGGAGCTAATTCGTCAGGAGAAGCTAGAGCTACTCGCTCAGCGCTTTGATCACAAGACCACCATGAGGCAGGCGTGGCTCAATGAGAACCAGCGGCTCGTTTCACAGGTTCTGACTCCATCCAACTAAATTATATCAGTATCAGTGTCAGTATGAATATTAGTGTTAGTGTCAGTGTCAGTGTCACTATCAGTGTTAGTGTCACTATTGTTAGTGTCAGTATCAATGTCAGTGTCACTATCAGTGTTACTGTCACTATTGTTAGTGTCAGTATCAGTACTAGTGTCACTATTGTTAGTGTCAGTATCAGTGTTAGTGTTACTATTGTTAGTGTCAGTGTCAGTGTCAGTGTCACTATCAGTGTTACTGTCACTATTGTTAGTGTCAGTATCAGTGTCAGTGTCACTATCAGTGTTACTGTCACTATTGTTAGTGTCAGTATCAGTACTAGTGTCACTATTGTTAGTGTCAGTATCAGTGTTAGTGTCACTATTGTTAGTGTCAGTATCAGTGTTAGTGTCAGTATCAGTGTAAAATGTATATCTAGAAGGAAGTTCTAATAAAATGTATATCTAGAATAGTTCTATTAAAATTAACATCCAAATAGAAGTTCCAATAAATGTATATTCAGAATGAAGTTCTAATAAAAATTTATATCTAGAATAAAGTTCTAATAAAATGTATATTTAGAACAAAGTTCTAATGAAATTAATATCCAGAATGCAAATGTACATTTTAAAAGTAGTGATCAATTTGCGAGGTGGATATTTTGGCAGAAATAATTGTAAATACTTTAGATAGCTACAGTATATTATTTGTCTTTTAATACATTATTGTTTTCAAAAAGTGTGAAATGCTGAATAAAGTAAATAACAATACCTTTTGGTATCTGTTTCATAATGTGATACATTATGTAAATTATTCCTGTAAATAAAAATCACAAAAAAGAGCACAAGCGACTCCAGCCTTTTGAAAGTTTGAATTTCTGTCCTTTTTTCTTTCAGGATAACTTTGGCTATGACCTGCCTGCGGTGGAGGCGGCCATGAAGAAACATGAGGCGATCGAGGCGGATATTTCGTCCTATGAGGAACGTATCGGCGTGGTGGTGGAGCTGGCAGCTGAGATGGAGGCGGAGGGTTACTATGACATCCGGCGCATCCTGGCGCGTAAGGAGAACATCCTGGGCCAGTGGAGTCTGCTGAAGGAGCTGGTGGTGGGGAGGAAAACTCGGCTGGAGAAGAACCTCGCTCTCCAGAAAACCTTCCAGGAGATGGTCTACATGATTGACTGGATGGAGGAGATGCAGGTGGGAAAGAGCACTAATTTTAGTTTGAATATATTTGTGAATATTTTGTTACCGTACGCAGAGTAGTACAGTAGGCACAGAAACACAGAATCATTTATAATACATTATTGACATTTATATTTATATATTTAGTGTTGAAACATGCAGTTGAGAACATTAACAACAAATAAGACAAACATATCCTGACAGACTGTAATACACTACAGGAAGCGTAGGGGGCGATATAGCTTCTACAGTTTCATTTAAAAAGCTCTATAATGTTCATATGATCCACACAGTCACTTTGACAGACTGTAATACACTACAGGAAGCGTAGGGGCGATATGGCTTCTGGTGTTTCATTTAAAAAGCTCGATGATGTTCATATGAGGTTTTAAGCTGTTTTTGTTCGTTTTTTAGGTGCAGCTTCTGTCTAAAGATTACGGGAAACACCTGCTGGAGGTGGAGGATCTGCTGCAGAAGCACGGCCTGCAGGAGGCCGACATCAGCGTCCAGGCAGAGAGAGTCCAAACTCTGAACACGGCCGCTCTGAAGTTCACCACCATCGAGGGTGAGTCCTCAAACCATCTCTCCGTTTATCTGAACTCCACTGAATAGACTGTGGAGTGTTTTTGTTCGGAGGGGTCAGCAAACACAACAACCACAGCAGCTACTGCTATGAATGCACCAAATGCTAAATGAGTAATAAAACAGCTCCCTGAGACCTGTTAAGATCATCCTGTGGTCATTGTGTTTCTCTGAGGTGTTCAGAGCCCCCTGCAGGGCAGAGTGAGTAATGATCACCTGACACTTTCCAGTCTAAGCCACAAGAGTTCATATCAGCACATGGACTAAACCTGTGGAGTGTTTTTCTTTCTTTCTTTCCTTCTTTTTTTCTGTCTTTCTTGTTTTTGTTCCCTACTGTTTCTTGTTTTTCTTTTTTTCTTCTTTCTTTCTTTCTTTCTTTCTTTTTCTGTGTTCCTTTGTTTTCTTTTTTCTTTTTTGCCTTTGTTTTTTCTGTCTTTCTTTTTTCTTTTTGTTTATTTTATCCCGTTTTTCGATACTTTGTTTCTATTTTTCTGCCTTTCTATTTTCTTCACATGTTTTGTGTTCATTCCTTGTTTTTCCCTTCCCCTAACCTTCTCTCTCTCTCTCAGGTTATCAGCCATGTGATCCTCAGGTGATCTGTAACAGGGTGAATCATGTTAGTACATGTCTGGAGGAGCTGAAGCAGCTGGCGGGGAAGCGGCGCTCCGAGCTGGAGGACTCTCGGGAGCTGTGGGCTTTTTTCCAGGAGGTCGAAGAGTCCGAGGTCTGGATCCGGGAGAAGACGTCCATCCTGGCCACTCAGAGCTGCGGGAAGGACCTGAGCAGCGTGCTGAGGCTCCTGCAGAAGCACAAGGGCCTGGCCGGAGAGCTGCTGGCGCGCCGTGCTCTGCTCCAGCAGACCATGAAGAAGGGCAAGCAGATCCTCACTCAGAAGAGCTTCGGCACCGCCGGCATCCAGGAGAGGCTGATGGACGTGAAGGGAGAGTGGAGGAGGCTGGAGGACCAGGCTGCTCAGAGACTCGGTCATCTACAGGTGGGGACTAGATCTGTTACAGCTTGATGTTCTCGATACACTGGAACCAAATATCACTGATTTCAGATGCCGATCACCTCTCAGTCCCGACACGTAACCTGTGATCTAATTACAAAACATTTTCAATGATTTTCAAAGTGCTTTTACAGAACGCTCTTTTCTACAGTCTGTCATTTAATATGAAAGAACTGTTTATTAATCTGAACCTCTAATATGAATAGAATTGTTTAAAATAAACAACTCAAGTTATTTTTAATGAGTAAATAATGATCAGAACAGAACACTTCCCTCCTTAAATTTCACTTACTAATTACACTCACTTTATTACTAAATAATTCCCCCACTCACTAAATTGTTTACTCTTACTATTTCTCCCTCACCTCTTATAATCTGCCAGTTAGCATGGTGCTAATTGCCTGCCTAAATCACCATTCACTCACCTCAATCCTGGCTGAGTTGTTAAATAATCTCTAACGTTGCAAAATCCTAACTGTACCCATCTCTGCCTGCAGGAGGCGCTAAACTTTTTCCAGTTCACGGCAGAGATGGACGACCTGCTGGCCTGGCTGCAGGATGAGTACAGGCTCGTGTCCAGTGAAGATTTCGGACATGATGAGTATTCCACCCAGTCTCTGCTGAAGAAGCACCGCAGCGTTCGGGAGGATATCGATAAGCACCGTCTGCACGTAGTAGCACTGCACAAACACATGGTGGCGCTGCCGCTGCAGTACCGCGAGCTGGAGGAGGTGCAGATGCGGCTGGGCGAGGTGGAGCAGCTGTACACCGAGGTCGCGGAGGTGGCAGTGCTGCGGCAGCAGTGGCTCCATGACGCGCTGGCTGTTTATCGCATGTTTAGCGAAGTGAACGCCTGTGAGGTGTGGATCGATGAGAAAGAGCAGTGGATGAACAGGATGGAGGTTCCAGAGAGGCTGGAGGACATGGAGGTGGTGGCACACAGGTAGCTTACACTGGATATGTCTACATTTCTGCATAACTCAGTGTGTGAGGTATAATCAGAGAGATTCAGAGTGGTTTGGTGTGAAATGGTTCAGGAACCAGGTGTCGCCATGATTACAGCATAGATATAGACATTTTATTTACCATCCAGAACCACCAGAGACCTACACGAGTCTTTTGAGTTTATATGGAATTTTGATGATGGAAAATAGTGGTATTTTGCATTACAATAAACACTATATGTCCAAAAAGTATGTGGACACCCATCTTAATTATTAAGTTCAGGTGTTTAAGCCACGCCCATTGCTAACAGGTATATAAAATCAAGCACATAGCCATTCAGTCTCCAACAACTTATGTACATTCTGCCCTGCTAGATCTGCCCCAGACAACTGTAAATACTGTTATTACAAAATGAAGCAACAGCTCCATTATGAAGCAGTGGACCACATAAACTCACAGAGCATGTATGCTGAGAGCTGATGTCTTGATGACATGTAGCACCACAAAATCGCTGTCACTCACTACAGTTCCAAACTACCTCTGGAAGCAACATCAGCACAAGAACTGTGCATCAGGAGCTTCAAGAAATGGGTTTCCATGGCTGAGCAGCTGCACAAAAGTCTAAGATCACTATGTGCATGACCAAGCAGAGGCTGGAGTGGTTGAAATTGCCGCCACTGGACTCTGGATCAGTGGGAACATGTTCCCTGGAGTGATGAATCATCTTCTCTATCTGTCAGTCTGATAATGAATCTGGCTTTTGTGGATGCCAGGAGACGCTACTGGATAGAGCCAACAGTAAAGTTTGGTGGAGGAGGGATGATTGGCTGTGCTGTTTCTCAGGGTTTGGGCTCTCAGTTCCAGTGAAGGATGATGTTGAAGCTACGGCACAAAGACATTGTACACAGTTAAGCTTCCAGCTTTGTGTCAGCAGTTTGGGGAAGAGCCTTTCCTGTTCCAGCAGAACTGAGCCCCTGAGCACAAAGCAGATCCATAAAGACATGGTTTGACCAGTTTGGTGTGGAGAAACTCCAGTGACCTCACAGAGCCCTGACCTCAACCCCACTGAACACCTTTGGGATGAATTAGAATGGAGATTGTGAGCCAGAGCCTCTCAACCAACATCAGTTTCTGACCTCACAAAGGCTCATTTCACTGAATGGACACAAACACACTCCTAAATCTTATGGAAAACCTCCCAGAGGAGTGGAGGTTGTTACAGTCACAAAGGGGGGCAACTTCATATTAATGCTCATGGTTTTGGATCAGGACGTCCTACACATTCATTTAAGTATGATAGTCAGGTGTCCACATACTTTTGTCCAGATAAAGTACATCAGCATGATGTTTGGTCAGTCCTGAAAACTTGACTTTTTTGCAGTTCAGTACTTTTTAGTGTTCTAATGTAAAATATGATGATTTTATGTGTGAACAGCTGTTTAAAGCTGTGTTTGCTGGTCATGAACTGGCTGTTTTTTTGAGTTTTAATAAAATAAACATAAGGTATAGAGTCACTCATAGAGTCATTATTCTACAGTAAAATGTTAGTTAAAAGTCCCAAATGTCATCATCATCGTCCGCTAGTCCCGATAGGGTCGCGGTAGCATTTGGGAGAGCAGAGAATCCCAGATGACCAGCTCCTCCAGCTCATTCCCGGGGACCCCAAGCCGCTCCCAGGCCAACTTGGAGATATAATCCCTCCAGCGGGTCCTAGGACGACCCCGGGGTCTTGTCCCGGTAGGCCGTGCCTGGAACATCCGGATCAGATGCCCAAACCACCTCAGCTGGCTCCTCTCAATGCGGAGGAGTAGCGGCTCTACTCTGAGCTCCTCCCAGATGACCGAGCTCCTCACTCAATCGCATAGCGTGTAGCCCGCCACCCAACGAAGAAAGCTAATTTCCGCCGCTTGTATTTGCGATCTCGTTCTTTCGGTCAGTACCCACAGCTCATGACCATAGGTGAAGGTTGGGATGTAGATCAACCGGTAAACAGAGAGCTTCGCCTTTTGGCTCAACTCCCTCTTCACCACTATAGTCGGGTACAGTGACCACATTACTGTTGCCGCCTGCCCCAGCCTGCGGCTGATCTCACGATCCCTCTTCCCGTCACTCGTGAACAAGACCCCAAGATACTTAAACTCCTCCACCTGGGGCAGGTCCTTTCCCCTTACCTGGAGTGGGCATGCCATCCTTTTCCGGGCCAAGACCATGGACTCAGACTTGGAGGTGCTGTTCCGCATACCAACCGCTTCACACTCCGCCTCCACCGCTCCAGCGAGCGCTGGAGGCATCCATGTGATTCCCCCAAAAGAACAACATCATCTGCAAATAGCAGAGACGCCACCCTCCGGCCTCCACAATGCCCTCCTGACCCCGGCTACGCCCTGACACTCTGTCCATGAATATCACGAACAAGAGTGGAGACAGGGCACAACCCTCTGTGAGAGGGTGAAAAGCTGGTCCATTGATCCACGGCCGGGACAGAATCCACATTATTCCTCCTCAATCTGAGGTTCAACTATCGGACGGAGTCTCCTTTCCAGCACCTTTGCATAGACTTTCCCAGTGTGATACCCTGATAGTTGGCACACACCCTCCGGTCCCCCTTTTTAAAAATAGGGACCACTACCCCAGTCTGGCAGTCCAAGGGTACTGTTCCCGAGGTCCATGCAATATTGCAGAAGCATGTTAGCCACGACAGCCCCACAATATCCAGAGCCTTAAACATTTCTGGACAAATCTCATCCACCCCCGGTGCCTTGCCACTGAGGAGCTTCCCAACTACCTTGGTGACCTCCACCAGGGAAATGGAACTTGACACCCCAGGAGCCTCTGGCCCTGACTCCCATGAGGGAGGCACGTCTCCTAAATTAGGAAGTTCCTCAAAGTGCTCCTTCCACCGACCGACAATGTCCTCATTCGAGGTCAGAGTTTCTCCACCCTTGCCGAATACACCTTGGGCGCATCCACCCTGACCACTCCTGAGTCGCCGGACAGTTGTCCAGAACCTCTTTGAGGCCGAACAAAAGTCTTTTTCCATGGCCTCACCAAACTCCTCCCATGCCCTGGATTTTGCTTCTGCCACAGTTGCAGCTGCCACCTTTTTAGCCTGTCGGTACCTATCTGCTGAATCGGGAGTCCTTCGGGCCAACCAGTCCCTAAAGGCCTCTTTCTTCAGCTTGACGGCATCCCTCACCACCGGTGTCCACCAGGAGGTTCTTAGGTTACCGCCCCGACAGGCACCCACAAGCTTTTGGCCAGAGGTATGCCTGGCAGCTTCCACAATGAAAGTTTTGAACAGGGTCCATTCAGACTCCATGTCCCCTACCTCCTCCGGGACATGAGAGAAACTCCCAGAGGTGGGAGTTGAAATCATTCTGAACAGGGGCCTCCGAAAGTCTTTCCCAGCACACCGTCACTATTCGCTTGGACCTACCGGATCTGACCATCAGTCTTCCCTGCCATCTGATCCAACTCACCAGCAGGCGATCATTTGACTGCTCAGCACCTCTCTTCACCCTAATGTGCAGAACATTTGGTCCCAAGTCAGATGAAACGACAACAAAGTCGATCATTGACCTTTGACCCAAGGAGCTCTGGTACCATGTACACTTATGAACATCCTTGTGTTTGAACTTGGTGTTTGTTATGGACAATCCATGCCTGGCACAGACGTCCAATAACAATTCACCATTCGGGTTTAGATCAGGCAGGCATTTCTTCCCAATCACGCCTCTCCAGGTCTCCGAGGACTCTTATTGGTACAGTGTAGGGTGCTTACCCAGGTGGGGATTGAACCCCAGTCTACAGTGTAGAAGGCAGAGGTGTTACCCACTACACTAACCAACCACCCCCAGTGAGGTTACGTTCCATGTACCAAGAGGGCCTCCCTGCAATCTCCTACTAGTCCAGTGCCAATACGGCACTGCACCGCTGCCTCTTCAGGCTGAGCCCGGCCGGGTTACATGGGCTGCCGGACTACAAGGCGCTCGCCGTGGAACACTACCCCCAGGCCTGGCTCCAGGGGTAGGTCCCGGTGACCCTATCCTGGGCAGGGTACACAATTTTTTGTGTACGATATTCATGGAGTAGTTTGGATCGCGTTAGTCTGGGTCTTCACTCCAGACCTGTTCACCTTGGGAGACCCTACCAGGAGCATATTGCTCCCGACAACTTAGCTCTGAAGATCCCTAGACCACACAAGCCCTTCCGACATGACAAGGCCCCGATCCAGGAAGGGGTCCCAAATGTGTTTCTAACTTATATACACTCACTGGCCACTTTATTAGGTGCTAGTAAAAGGTTGGACCCCCTTTTGCCTTCAGAATTGCCTTAATTCTTCATGGCATACTTTCAACAAGGTGTTGGAAACATTCCTCAGAGATTTTGGTTGGTTATTTGAGTTACTGTTGCCTTTCTATCATCTCAAACCAGTCTGCCCATTCTCTTCTTACCTCTCACATCAACAAGGCATTTTTGTCCACACAACTGCCGCTCACTGGATATTTTCTCTTTTTCGGACCATTCTCTGTAAACCCTAGAGATGGTTGTGCGTGACAATCCCATTAGATCAGCAGTTTCTGAAATACTAAGACCAGCCCGTCTGTTCAAACCATGTTCAAAGTCCCTTAAATCACCTTTCTTCCCCATTCTGATGCTCGGTCTATGCTTTGACAAGGTTTTCCGTCCAATATGCCGCCTCCAGCCACGGTGATCTCACTTGTGTTACATGACAGGACAGGTGAATTGTATTTAAAATAGCCTGAAAAAATAATCAGGATGTGTTTTCCTGCTTCGCCTCTAGACTATAGCAATAATGGTATATCACACTGACATTTGCCGTTTATCCGAAGGAGACTGAAAAGCACGGGCACTCGATTTATTCACAACTTCAGTTTTACGCATCAATCAATCAAACGAGTTACCGACAGAGCACAAACAGAAAACTACATCACTTCAACAGCAACTAGCTACTGCTCTGTAGGCGACCCTGCCCATCTGCAGTGACAGCAGAGGGAAAAGGTCAGCTCTTCACTGCTTAAATGCATTTAGGGCATCATACACCTTCAAAGAGGGGGATGATGATTATTATCGCCACCAAGAATTTTTCGGTGATGTGAAGCTGAACTTTGCTTTTTAATCGCCAGCTTCATGATAGAATTTTCCCGTTCCACCTTAAATGGTGCAGCAACCTCATGTACCAGAACATAACTGCTGTACCATTTAAGGTGGAATGATTCATTTCGCTAGCTAGCGACCGAGACATTGAGAGATTTATATGCATGTTATGAAGGAAATGACTATAAAACGCTATTACAGTGGTTCTTACAGCATAGCGGCTTTTTAACAGAGAAATACTCACATTTATGTGTCTCTTTTGCCACTTGTGCAGCCATCTTGCTGATGATTCGCAGGGCATTCTGGGAATTTTCTCATAACACTCCGTTTGTAGTGCACCTCTGAAAAACCTCCATTTGAAGGGACATGTAGCCCCAACACTTCACCCTATCCCTCCATCTCAACAATCGGGACAGCCCTACCCCTCCATCTCAACAACTATCGGGACAACCCTACCCCAGATGTGAACACGCAAAACGGAGGGGTAGGGCTAAATGTTAGGGGCAAGGGGTGAAATGGTGTAGTGGTTGGTTAGTGTAGTGGTTAACACCTTTGCCTTCTACGCTGTAGACTGGGGTTCAATCCCCGACCAGGGTAAGCACCCTACACTATACCAATAAGGGTCCTTGGGCAAGACTCCTAACATCACCTTGGCCTACCTGTGTAAAATGATCAAATTGTAAGTCGCTGGATAAGAGCATCAGCCAAATGCCATAAATGTAAATGTAAATGGGATTGGGCCTTAGAGCGGAGACTGCGAGCCAGGCCTTCTCATCCAACATCAGTGTCTGACCTCACAAATGCGCTTCTGGAAGAATGGTCAAAAATTCCCATAAACATTCCTAACCCTTGTGGAAAGAACTCCCAGAACAGTTGAAGCTGTTATAGCTGCAATGGGTGGGCCGACATCATATTGGTGACATCACAGCACATTGGTGGTGAATGAAACTAGATGTCTCAAGAGTTTAATGCCACTAAAAGCATTCCTAGAACTTACACTATATTGCCACAGGTATTCGCCCGGCTGACTTCAAATGCATGTAAACTTGAGTGAAGTCCCATTCTTAATCCATGGAATCTCACTCAAGTTCATATGCATGTGAAGCCAGACGAGCAAATACTTCTGGAAATATAGTGTATGTAGTAACTCACTCTCCTCCTGTGTGTTTGTTTTAGGTTTGAAAGCCTGGATCAGGAGATGAATAGCCTGATGGGACGGATTCTGGATGTTAATCAGATCGTGCAGCAGCTGCTGGACAGCGGTCACCCCAGCTCCACCGAGGTCAGAGGGTGTCAGGACCACCTTAACAGCAGGTACAGCACAGCTGTGTGTTGTTTACTGGCACTTACCTGATTTACTTACTTGATTTGAGCCATTTTATTAATATGATTGAATTTACTTTTATTATTTTATGTGTTTTAATACGTCATCAGTCCCTTTTTCCTGTGTCAACTCAGCAACATTGTAAATCATGGTCACCCTCAATGTTCTCTGGGGTTAAATAAAAGTTGATTCGTTGAGGCTAAGAACCCTTTAATCATGTCCATGGTTCTGTAAAAAACATTGTCTCTACCAAGGAACCCTTGAAGAGCCATCTTTTTAAGTGTACTTACAACAAATCGCTGCTGGTGCAAGAAAACCTTGTATCTCCAAAATGGTGACTTCACAGGAGAAGGAAAAAACATGCTTTACTGTTAGTGTAAGTCAATGGAACCAGACGTCTTTCCAAGACATTTTGGGTAATTTCTTTTAGTCCATTCATCATGAAATTTGCACACAATGTAAAGGACAACAGGTATTTTTAAATTGTCAAAAACTGAAAAACGTCAAAAACTGAGATACAAGGTTTTCTTTCAACAACAGCGATATGTATGAATAAAATCGGGTCAAATCATCTCATTTGTCCAGAATTTTTTTATAGTCTTATCATAAACTGCCTAACAAATAATAAGAATAAAAAGCAGTAGGTTATAATAAGACCTTCATAAAAGCAGTCCTTTAAATATTTATTTTTAAATGGCTGGTTTCACAGGTCTTGGAGGAAGCTAAATTGAAAAAATAAGCGACTAAATTGGGGAGAAAATCAGGTCAAAATATATAAATAAATAAATAAAGCAAGAAAGTTGAAAGAAATTCACTATTCCATGGTATGTGCTCTTTAATAATCAGGTTCCTGGTCCTTCCGTAAAAGGGGCGGGAGTGGTAAATGCAGCACAGCGCTGCGTGTGCGCGAATGTGTTAAACTCCACTGTTGCCGTTTTGGGTGACTTTGGCATTAACAGCTCTTCTGAGGGTGCTGCCATCTGCTGTGCTCTTACACGCTGAGCTAATCCAAGCTGGACTGAGCTCACATGACCTCTATCTCTCTCACTGGCCCCGACTGCTTCTCATAAGTCCACTGACCACATCAACACTGCGCGGGTTAAACACTAGGAGAGCATGAAGCGGTCCTCCTTTATTTAATATCCAGTCAAAACGGCCGTTTTTAAGGAGATATTTCTGAGCAGTGCGTGTCGTTTGTTTATTTATTGCTACTAAAGATCTTGCTTAAACGACTTTAACTCTGAACAAAATCCCGTAAAATAATGTACAGGTTTATAACGTTCGTCTGATTTATCTGTATCATGATGCACAATTAATTAATAGATTATTTATTCATCCCAGAGGGGAAGTCATCTACAACCCCATTTCCAAAAAAGGTGGGATGCTGTGCAGAATGTAAATAAAAATAGGATGAAAATCATGTGAACTATATTTAAAGAAACATACTACAAAGACAACATATCAAATGTTGAAACTGAGAAATTTTATTATTTTTGAAAAATATATACCCATTTTAAATTTGAGGCCAACAACACCTCAACAAACAACAAAAAAGTTGGGATGGGGGCATTTACCATCGTCTGGATGGCAGCAGATGTTGCTGAAACATGTATATATATCATTCAGCTTTAATGGCGCCTTCACAGATGAGTACGTCACCCATGCCATGGGCACTAATGCCCCCCTAAACAATCATGAGTACTGGCTTTTGAACTGTACACTGACAAGCTGAGTGGTCTTTAGCCCGGAGGACACCGTAACCATGATTTCCAAAAAGAATTTTAAATGTTGATTCAATCGGACCACAGGACACTTTTCCACTTCCCCTCAGTCCATTTTAAATGAGCTCTGGCTCAGAGAAGGTGCCAGCATTTCTGGATCCTGTTTATATTTGGTTTCTTCTTTGTGTTCTAGTTTTAACTTGCATTTTGGATGCAGTGATGAACTGTTTTCACAGTTAGTGGTTTTCAGAAGTGTTTCTGAGCCCATGCTGTGACTTCCACTACAGAATCATGTCTGTTTTTAATGCAGTGCTGCCTGAGGGCCCAAAGATCGCGGCCAGCAAATGCTGGTTTTTGGTCTCGTCCCTTACATACAGAGATTTCTCCAGATTCTCTAAGTCTTTTAATGATATTATGTACCATAGACGATGAAAAGCAGAAGTTCTTTGCTATTTCATGTTGAGAAACATTCCTTTTGAATTGTTGCTCTATTTGATGGTGCAGTTTTTCACAGAGTGGTGACCCCCTCCTCATCTTTACCAGCTTTACCAGCCTTTTGTTGCCCCGTCCCAATTTTTTTTTTTAATTTATAGATGTATAAATAAAGTTGTCTAGTGATCATAGTGATATGAGTAGAGAGGTATAATGTCCAGCTGGTGCTCAGAAAGCCTGTCCGGTCACTGAGAGTTTAGAGTTCTTACACTCATGGCACTTCATGTATGGATTATATTGTGCACATAAAATGAAAATAAAGCAAAATTACTGGTTATTGATATTCCTTATTATCAGTGTTGGACAGTAACTATCCATCCATCCATCCATCCATCATCTTCCGCTTCTCCGGGGTTCGGGTCGCGGGGGCAGCATCCTGAGCAATGAGGCCCAGACCTCCCTTTCCCCAGCCACTTCCACTAGCTCCCTGGGAGGGATTCCGAGGCGCTCCCAGGCCAGCTGGGCGATATAGTCACGCCAGCATGTCCTGGGTCTTCCCCGGGGTCTCCTCCCCGGTGGACTTGCCTGTGACACCTCCCAAGGGAGGCGTCCAGGAGGCATCCTAACCAGATGCCCGAACCACCTCAACTGGCTCCTCTCAACATGGAGAAGCAGCGGCTCTACTTTGAGTCCCTCCCGGATGACCGAACTTCTCACCCTATCTCTAAGGGAGAGTCCAGCCACCCTGCGGAGGAAACTCATTTCGACCGCTTGCATTCGTGATCTCGTTCTTTCGGTCATTACCCAAAGCTCATGATCATAGGTGAGGGTGGGAACGTAGATCGACCGGTAAATCGAGAGCCTTGCGTTATGACTCAGCTTTCTTTACCACAACAGACCGGTAAAGAGCCCGCATCACTGCTGACCCAGCACCAATCTGCCTGTCAATCTCCCGCTCCCTTGTACCATCACTCGTGAACAAGACCCCGAGATACTTAAACTCCTCCACTTGAGGCAAGAGCTCATCCCTGACCCAGAGAGGGCTCTCCACCCTTTCCTGCGTGAGAACCATGGCCTCGGATTAGGAGGTACTGATCCTCATCCCGGCCGCTTCACACTCTGCTGCAAACCGATCCAGTGAAAGCTGAAGTTCACGGCCTGATGTCCCCAATAGGACCACATCATCTGCAAACAGCAGCGATGTGACCCTGAGGTCACCAAACCGGACACCCTCCATCCCCTGACTGCGCCTAGAAATTCTATCCATAAAAATTATGAATAGAATCGGTGACAAAGGGCAGCCCTGATGGAGTCCAACTCTCACTGGGAAAAAGTCTGACTTACTGCTGGCCATGCGAACCAAGCTCCTGCTTTGTGTGTATAGGGCCTGAATGGCTCGTAGCAAAGAGCCATGTACCCCATACTCCCGAAGCACCTCCCACAGAATACCCCGGGGAACACAGTCGAATGCCTTCTCCAAATCCACAAAGCACATGTGGACTGATTGGGCAAACTCCCATGAACCCTCCAGAATCCTGGAGAGGGTAAAGAGTTGGTCCAGTGTTCCACGACCAGGGCGGAACCCGCACTGCTCCTCCTGAATCTGAGGTTCGACTATGAGCCGGACTCTCTTCTCCAGTACCCCTGCATAGACCTTGCCAGGGAGGCTGAGGAGTGTGATTCCCCTATAGTTGGAACACACCCTCCGGTCCCCCTTTTTAAAAAGAGGCACCACCACCCCAGTCTGCCAATCCAGTGGCACCACCCCCGATGTCCACGCAATGTTGAAAAGGCGTGTCAGCCAAGACAGCCCCACAACATCCAGAGCCTTGAGGAACTCGGGACGGGTCTCATCCACCCCTGGAGCCCTGCTGCCAAGGAGCTTTTTAACTACCTTAGCGACTTCGGCCTCAGTAATGGACAAGCCTATTCCCGTGTCCCCAGACTCTGCCTCCTCACTGGAGAACGTGCTGGTGGGATTGAGAAGGTCCTCAAAGTATTCCTTCCACCGCCCAAGGACGTCTTCAGTCGAAGTCAGCAGCACACCATCTCCACTATATACAGTGCTAGTGGCACACTGCTTTCCCCTTCTGAGTCGCCTGACGGTTTGCCAGAATCTTTTCAGAGCCGACTTAGTCACTTTCCAAGGCCTCACCGAACTCTTCCCACACCCGGGTTTTTGCCTTGGCAACGACTGAAGCCGCAGATCGCTTGGCCTGTCGATACCTGCCAGCTGCCTCTGGTGTCCTACAGGCCAACCATGTCCGGTAGGACTCCTTCTTCAGCTTGACGGCATCTCTCACCTGGGGTGTCCACCACCAGGTTCGAGGATTACCGCCCCGACAGGCACCAACTACCTTGCGACCACAGCTACAGTCACTATACTTTTGGGTTTGCCTGGTCTGACCGGCATCTTCCCCCACCACCTGATCCAACTCACCACCAGGTGGTGATCAGTTGACAGCTCAGCTCCTCTCTTTACCCGAGTGTCCAATACACATGGCCGCAAGTCCGCTGACACGACTACAAAGTCAATCATTGAACTGCGGCCTAGGGTGTCCTGTTGCCATGTGCACTTATGGACATCCTTGTGTTCCATCATGGTGTTCATTATGGACAAACTGTGGTTTGCACAGAAGTCCAAAAACTGAACACCACTCGGGTTCAGATCAGAGAGGCCATTCCTCCCAATCACACCCCTCCAGGTCTTACTGCTCCAGGAGGAGCACTTTCAAGCACCCCTCCCAAGGACCCGAAGGCGTAGGGAAGCTACCCTCTCGTCCACCGGGGAAAACCCCAACATACAGGCGCCGAGTCGAGGGGCTATGAGAAAGCCCACACCTGCCTGCCGCCTCTCACCATGGGCAACTCCAGAAAAGAAAAAAGTCCAGCCTCTCTCAAGGAGATTGGACCCAGAGCCCAAGCTGTGTGTTGAGGTGAGCCCGACTATATCTAGCCGGTATCTCTCAACCTCACGCACCAACTCAGGCTCCTTCCCCGCCAGTGAGGTAACGTTCCAAGTTCCAAAAGCTAGTTTCAGCAACCGAGGATCAGAACACGAAGGCCCACGCCTTTGGACACTGCCCGATCCACAATGCACCACACCCCTACTGCTGCCCCTCCCATCGGTGGTGGGTCGATGGGAGGCGGGACTCATGTAGCTCCTTCGGGCTGGGCCCGGCCGAGTGAATGCCCGGCCACCAGACACTCGCTGGCGAGCCCCTCCCCCAGGCCTGGCTCCAGGGTGGGGCCCCGGTAACCCTGATCCGGGCAGGGTACACAAGTCCTTCCTTTTTGTTTTCATAGTGGTGATTGTGGATCACACTTTGTCTGGCCTGTCACCTAGGACCAGTTTGCCATGGGAGTCCCTACCAGGAGCTTTTGCTCCAGACAACATAGCTCCTAGGATCATTCAACCACGATAAGGTGGTGATCCATGGAGAGGTGGACAGTATCTAAGTAAATGTAATTGGTTTCTGTACTTAAGTATTTTTTTGTATATCTGTACTGAAGTTTCTCCGTTCTGGGTGACTTTTTACTTTCACTCCACTACATTTCAAAGTCTAATATCTGACTTTTTCCTCCACTACATTTTGAGAAATCTGTCGTTCCTTTTGGTTTCTGTGTGTATAAAAACGTAACAAAACGAAAGAAGCGAAAAGCAAGAGCACCAATCAGGGCACAGCGGTCACTTTGTTTAGAGCTTGTTTTGACCTGTTGGTCATACTGACCCAGTGCAGCACACGGTTCAACGTCAGTGCAGCAGCATAAAATTTTGGGAGAGTCTGTTCCAGGACAACTTGAACTCAGTTATTCAGTTTGTTTGTTGCAGTCCAAAATGTGTGTGTATTCTCAACAAAAAAAAAATTTTGTTGCTTATGAATGTGCACGAATAGCTGGTTGAAGTCTTATCTGTAGCTCCGGCTATTTTCCCTATACGAAAGCAGAATGACTCGTCCACACGGGGTCTGGCTCGCCGTTCCATTCTCCTAATAGTCTGCGCTCATGTGTTTCACAATCCAGATCAGTTCAACAGGCAGAAAAAAAAAATCTATGCAACAAATAAACACTACTGTTACTACTTCACATTACACACTCTTCTTTTACAGATTAGTAAAGTTAAATGTTAAATGCCTAACAGACCTGTTTCTCCCTTATGAACTGTAAAAATAACTTCAATACTTCAAATCACCTTATACCTCTATGATATATGACAACTTAGAGTCAAAATCAGTATGTTTTAGAGGCTAATTTGCACATCACGTATCAAATTACAAGCATGGGTGTGACTAGCCCCACATACTGGTGCTAGCAGTTAGCTTTTTTTTTTCTCGTGCATCAACCATAACTGAAAAAACAAATACAAAATATACTGTTGCTTAATAGTCAAAATGAACTTAATCACAACTCCAATTGTTTTTTTCTCTCTTCAAAACTGTTTTTACACACTTCTGCCTTGAATTTTACATTTTTTAAAGTTAGAAACCGGCTAATAGAGTGACTAGCATAGCACTGAAAATTATGACTCACCGGAGTTGCGCACCAAAATGAGGAATTCTCGATTAGAAACCCTCCAAAAGAACACCAACTTCTCCCAAAAAATTGGAAAAACACTAATCCTTCTCACTACTTGACTGTAATATGTCTTAAATCAGTTCAAACACTTCAGTTCAGTTTGTAAAAGAGGAGTAGCTGCAAGCTGCAACTCTAGCCTACTGCGCATTATTTTCTCTCTTCTAGAAACTAGCCGTAACCGGTTGATTTTAACAGCGCTACAGGAATTTGCTATGAACTTCAAACAGTATAGAGCAGTATAGAAAATGTCCTTTTGAGGTGGGTTACACTGATGAAAACTGTTTGTCTTCAGTGTTTTGTGCCTATGATCATTTTAATAGACGTCAGCGTCACTAATTAATGACGTTCTATTAAAAGACAGAGAGACACTGGAGGACTTTCACCTAAAATGAGTTCATGAAGTGAGTCTTGTTATAAAAATGATAACAGGACACCAGAGCCATAATTAATCTATTAGTACTTTCACTTTCATACTTCAGTACTTTTGAATGTAAATACCTTAGTACTTTTACTCAAGTGGAGGTCTAAAGGGAGGAACTTCTACTTTTACTGGAGTAATATTTTACCTTGGGTGTCTCTACTTTAACTCCAGTACATGGTTTGTGTTCTTCATCCACCACTGATAACTAATTATCATACTGCTGTGCATCAGTGCGTTTCTCTTCCTCCATCAGTCAGTTTGATTTAACTCTGCCAGTTGAGCCAGTTCAGATCATTTAGGCATGATTTTATTCGTGGTGCAGTGCTCAGTTTATCTTCTGAGGCCCTGAGAGTTGGCACAGTTACCATGGCCTTGTTTTTCGTGTGTGTGCTGCTCACCAGCTGAGTCAGATGACTCACAGTGACTCATGTTCAGGTTTCACAGCCCAGTCCTTCCTCTATGACCTAATATCCTTATATTCCTAGATGTGTGATGCTGTAGAAAAGCCAAAATAACAAAATCAGGGAGTACGTGTTATCAGGTCAGAGAATACATGCTCTGTTTTGACCTAATTTAGTGAAACCTAAAAATTTTCTGCATCACTTAACAAGACAAAAAAAATATTTCCCCCAGTTTCCCCCCTTGTACCCCAAATGTAGTCGAGTGCCTGAGATATGTTTGGTGTCTGAAGTTTGCTTCTTTAGTTTTAGCACTGGAGCTGTGATGGTAATGTAGCTAACAGGTAAGGGATACTTATATCCCACCAATTAGTCTGATGCTAACGACCATGCCTAACTCATCACACAGTAGCCTCAAATGGTCAAGTTTTTAAACAGGAATTCCACTGATGCTGCGTAATTGAGTGTTTGTGATATAAACAGTCATTCAGAGCGGGACTATTTTGCCACACAGTGCCCTGCATGTCTCCCTCCACCACAAATGGAGTTTAAGTTCTCTAAACTATCATAAAACAGCATCTCAGTCATCAGGCAGTGAATTCAGAACCATTTCGTGTAGGAACTTTCTGTGAGGAGCTTTTAGAGGGGGACGTCTGGTTGCTATCACCACCACTGTGAACAGTTCTGACTCAGTAAGTTTATCTAGAACAGTGTTTCACAACAAACTGCTCAGCACCACTCTGACTGACTTAATAACTTAATTATGCAGAAAATTTTAAGAAGTGGTGGAATTCCCCTTTAGATAATATCTAATAGACTTGATTATGTGGTTTTGTGTCAGAAGTATGTCAGTAATGTTAAACTGTGTTTATGCTGCAGGTGGAACCATATGGTGGAGCTGGTGGAGCACAAGAAGGATCATCTGGACTCCAACCTCCGCATCCAGAACTATCTGCTGGAGTGCACAGAGATAAAGTCTCAGATTCAGGAGAAACGCAAAGCCATCGATGCCACGCAGTACGTGGGCAGTGACCTGGGCAGCGTGCTGGCCTTGCAGCGCCGCCTGTCCACCATGGAGGGCGCTCTAGCTGTTCTGGAGCCCAAACTCATCCACCTGCAACAGGAGGCCGAGGAACTGGCGACCTCACACCCCAACAAAGCCATGGAGATCCTGGTGCCATTCGAAGGTATCAGCGTAGAGTGGGAGGAGCTAAAGCGGACGCTACAAGGCTGCGAAGACTCTCTGACCGTAGCCGGACGTCTCCAGCAGTTCATCCAGGATCTTGACTCTTTCCTGACGTGGCTGGTCCAGACACAGACGGCCGCGGCCTCGGACGAGCTCCCGAACACTCTGGAAGAAGCGGAGCGGCTGATCAATCTGCACGCAGCCCTGAAGGAGGAGATCGGACGCTATGAGGAGGATTACGAGCGCCTGCAGGCGGTGAATGAGCTGCTGGAGTCTGAAGATGCTCCGTTACCGTACGCCGCTCTGCAGCAGTGGCTCCGTAAGCTGGACGTGGGCTGGAACAAGCTGCTGGAGATGTGGGAGAGCCGCAGGGAGGTGCTGGTCCAGGCGCACATCTTCCACCTGTTTCTGAGGGACGTCAAGCAGGCTGAGGCTTTCCTCAACAACCAGGTGAGGACAGACTGCTTCTGAAGAAGCTCTGAGGTGGAGCAGATGTTTTTCAATATATCTGAGCTGCTTCATAACCATGGAACGATCTGGAATGTCAGCAGTGAATTTTTGATGATGGCTTATAATCTCAGTGGCTTCTGTTACAACAAACCTGCATCACTATAAGCAAAATTAGGTTAGATATATTCATATATAAAAAAAAGGTTAGATATATGCATTTATTCAACCTTTCTGAAAATGCTTCTTTATATTTTCTGTTGTAACAAGGTTAAAATGGAAGAACTCTTTTTGGTGCCATCTACAGCAATCTCTCCATCAGTCTGAGGAACCCCTTCAAGATGCAAAGAACCCTTTAATCATGCAATTGGAGTGTTCATGATTCTGTAAACAAGCAATTTCTTTTTGGAAGAACCCTTGAAGAGCCATCTTTTTTAAGTGTTGGTAGCTATACAGTATACAGTGTGTGTGTATGTGTGTGTGTGTGTATATATATATATATATATATATATATATATATATATATTGTGTGTGTGTGTATATATATATACATACACGTACATACATACATGCAGTAATAATATACTTATATTTGCAATGGTAGATATTCACAACAACAATATTTATAATAATTACATAACAATAGATAATGTAAATAATATATGATATCCAGAAGATGTGGCTTAAGGTGCCTAGGTCAAGTTGAACCTGTATTTGAATATATTTTTACCAATTTATTTCTGGATAGATCTAAATTGTATTAGTCCATGTCTTATGCATATAGATGATGAATGCACCAACTTCACAGCCGATTGCCAGGCTTCCTCTGGAATCTCCCCTCCCAATTCCTCTTCCCACTGCGCGTTTACATGAGCCAAGGTGGTGGAAGCAGATCCAAGCACTACAGAATATATACATACTATATGAAACTGTGTACGTGACGATATCTAAATAAATTTGTCCAAAAGTACGAAAGTCTGAATTGCACTCGTATATTTAAAAAGCAACACTTTTTCATGAAATTAGCTCTATAAAAACTCATTATTAGATTGATCTGTTTTAATTGAAGGCCTTTGGGTCATTCTACGGGAACGTCCACTTTTCTATCTGTCCATAGGAGTCTCTGGTCTTACTGATCCTCATTGGTGTTCCACATAATAAAGGAAACACCAGAGATGTTTTAATGAACAATGCATTTTACTAAACGGCGGCTACAGAACATCAAACCACCCACTGTCAGTCATAGAACATCCGCTAAAATATGGAATTTAATTCATTTGTATTCTGTTTTTTCACAATGACCTTAGAATAAAGTCGGTCACACCATGAGCTTTTCTTCATAGATCCTCAGAAAACGGGTCAAAGGAAGTCGAGTGACATCATCCGTGTGACTTTTATTTCAGGATAAGAGTTTTTCGTAACACCAGTAACACGACTCCTGGGGAACTTTCATTACATATTTTATAATATTTATTTAGTGTTTTGTTTTCTTTGTCATTTAAATCATATATTCCACACTTATGTAGAGATTATTGCAGTTAAAACTGCAGAGAAACATTTATGGCCTCATGACTGTGGGGACGAGATCTTCTGTGGTGACTGGAATTGTATATGATTGATATAAAAAGCAATATTGATAAATTGAGGCTCAAGAAGGTGAAATTGTTAAAATAACTTATTGTTTTATTTAAAAATGTAAATAAATTTTAACCCAAACATGTTTTTTAAGTGTAATATATCTGTAAACACTAGGAACACATATATTTCTGTAGAATGACCTGTTTACTCGTATATGCTGCCGCCTATAGCTTGAAAGAATGGTTGTACAGCCTTATAAAAGAGACCAAACTGTTAAAATTTAAATGGCTAATTAGAAGTTTTAATAATAAGACAATCTTGAATGAAATTCTGTGGTTTCCTCATTTTTCTCAAACTGAAATATCACAGGTTTCAGAGCAGTTTAAGGCTTTTATTCACTTTCCCTTCAGAGACATTTGCTACCGTTTTTAGGGTCAGCGGGAAAGAAGTTCTCTGAAATCCCTCGTAAATGTCAGACGGCGCCCGAACCGCAGCAACGGAGCGTGTGTCCGGTTCGATTTGCTAACAGAGCGAGTCTCAGCGCCTGCAGGCACGAAGAACCGAGAGCCGTTTTACATATACATCATACGCGGTGAGCAGGTCTAAGTGGATGGGCTGTGAACTTCCTGCTACTGGTCTTATCAGAGTTACTAACAAACATGTAGTACAGAACACACTTAAAAAATATGGTTCTTCAAGGGTTTTTTAGCAAAGAAAATGGTTCTATATAGAAGCATGAACCCTCAAATAACCTTTTGAATGATTTAAAGGTTCTTTGCATCATGAAAGGGTTCCTCAGATTAATGAAGAATATGTTATATATGGTTCTATGTAACAAACTTGCCATTGTCACAATAGAAGAACTTATTTGCGCTATATATAGCCTGTTTCAAAAAGGCTTCACGTCGAACCATTTTCGGCACATTCTCCATCAATCTGAAGAACGTTGCTACGATGGAAAGAACTCTAATCATGCAAAACGTTCTATATAGAACCATTTTCTTTGCTAAAGAACCCTTGATGAACTGTTTTTTTTTTCAGAGTGTGCAATAGAGGAACACTTTTTAGTGCTATATAGAATCCTTTTCAATAACGTTATGTATAGAACCATATACAGCATTCTGCTGACTTAAGAACCCTTTCAGGATGCAAAGAACCCTTTAATCATACAGAGAGTTATTTGAGTGTATATGGTTCTATATAGAACCGTTTTCTTTGCTAAAGATCCCTTGAAGAACCATCTTTTTTTAAGAGTGTGCAACAGAATAACCCTTATATGATGCAAAGAACAATTTAATCATGAAAATCGGTTCTTTGAGTGTTGTTGATTCTATATAGAAACATTTTCTTTGCTAAAGAACCCTTGAAGAACCATCTTCACCTAGCAACAGATGGACAACAGCAAAAAATAGACATCATCAATGACAGTGTACCGGAATCGTGGGGCCAAGTGGCAACCGAGTCTGTCTGTATACTGTTTTAATGGGAGGCTCTGCCCTTTTTTGCCGCAAGACTGTGCTGGGTTGCCCAGCTGGATGATGATTGACAGCTCACTCCACCTGTAGAGAGAGAGCGCACACAAGTGGAGGGGAGAAAAGAGTGATGCACTTCCTAATTCATGTAGGTGTTTCAGCTGGGAGCCAATAAAACGTCAGCATTCAGCTTGGTGTCAGGGAAACCATTGCAACTAACTATCTGCTCGAGTTCAGAGACGAGGAATGAGGAATTTTTGCGAAAAAAAAAACTTTGGTTCCGCTTCCGGTGTGAATGCAGGGTTGGGAGTCTTGCCCAAAGACACAAAAGCAGTATAAATGTCCAGAATGCATCTTTTAACAGCGATTTGGTTCTCTCGTCCTATCAGGAGTCAGCCCTCGCCCACGTAGAGCTCCCCACCACAGTGGAGACGGTGGAGGGCGCCATCAAGAAGCACAAGGAGTTCACCACCACCATGGAGCTGAACCTGCACCGGATCAAAGCTGTTATAGAGGCAGGAGAGAGTCTCATCAGCCAGAGCAACATCTACTCTGAGCGGATCAGAGAACGAGTGGATTTACTCGCCATCAGGTTAGAAAGCTCTAACCTGTTATTCATTCAGCCTAACAAGAAACTGTAGAACAGACTCGGTTTGTATCACAATACCTACATTTAGAGTCGGTTATTCATTCAACCTAATGAGAAACTGTAAAACAGACTCAGTTTATATCACAACACCTACATTTAGAGTCGGTTATTCATTCAGCCTAACGAGAAACTGTAAAACAGACTCAGTTTATATCACAATACCTACATTTAGAGTCGGTTATTCATTCAGCCTAATGAGAAACTGTAAAGCAGACTGTTTATATCACAATACCTACATTTAGAGTGGGTTATTCATTCAGCCTAATGAGAAACTGTAAAGCAGACTCTGTTTATATCACAATACCTACATTTAGAGTCGGTTATTCATTCAATTCAAACTACAATTTTGTACAAGAGCTCCATAGAACCCCATTGATTTTGGAATTTCTCAAGAGTGCCCTCTGGTGTCTGACCATGTCAAAAAACATTATTGAGTGGAAGGCAGCTTTTCTCACTCCAGATTCTCTGCTGGAGTCACAAGTAATAATGTGGCGATCTAAATATTAGCTAAGGCTAATAAAAATTGGCAAAGAGTGCAGACTAAAAGGTGCTGCTGTTTTTCATAATTTGCTTTAGTTCATGTTTATAGATTACAGTCATACAGTGTCAGAAACCACACAATCAAACCTCGTATGGGATTAAACTACATGAATGTGCCAAGAACAAATGATGGGTCTTAGTGTAGTGTAACATAATCGAAGAGCAGCAATGTGGTATCTGGCACACCAAGATGTTAAAAAGAGCAAATTTGTCCGTTCACCAAAAAACAAGAATTAAAAAATCAAATATTTTGGGAGCCACAACATTTTATTCACTTTTACCATCTTTGTTGTAAATTTGTCTCAGTATGTGCTGATGTACTAAACCAGGAGTCAGCAACATGCAGCTCTTTTACTGTCCTGTTGAGGCTCCACAGCTAAATTAGATTAGTAGGTAATAATAAAATAATCCTCCTTTACAGTAAAATAAAGCTCTTCTGGTCATTCAAAACAGTTTAACAGTAAATGGTCTTAAATGCTGTTAAAGTAGAACTGCTGATTCACCCTTTAACCCTGAAGATCAGCGCAGACTGCTGGTCATATCAACACAGACAACGGTCTCGTCCAGCTAGTAGCTACAAAACAGCAAAGAGAGAGATTTAAGACAAACGTCGATAATTTGGAGATGAATAGAGTTATTAGTGTTTATAATAACTCTAACTCTAATAACTAAGAAGTCACAAGGCTGCAGTCGCTTCTCATTCAAAATCTCCTGTTCCACCATAAATGATGCAATAGTTAAGTTCTGGAACCTCAGGCTGGCATTTAAGGTGGAATGGGAAAATGTTAACAAGAAGCTGGTGAATAATGAGCGACTTCAGCCTCATGAAAAGTCAAACGCTGAGAGACATTTTAAAAGAAACTGATCTAGTTTAGTGGAAAAGTTTCCTGCTGGAGATGTGAGAAAAGCGGTTATAGCTGAGCTAAAGCTGAAAGCAGAGCAAAGTAATCATTTTTAAAGTATTAAAGTAATAATTAGGGGATGTGTCCCAATACTTTTGTCCACATGGTGTAAGTTCTCAAGAGGAAGTAAAGATGTAAACCATAGATTCAGAATAATTATCTGTCTGGCACTGTAGTCAAATGTAACTTGTAAACTGGGTGTTGACAAGTTCTTTCTAGCTAAATGCGACCCTTTCCCAAAATGGTCTGATTTTATCACAGGTCCAGAAAGAGTGAACTGTAGCCTTAATTGATAGTGTTTTGACCCGCCTCCTTGACAGATTCTGATCTTATGCGAGAACGTAAATGATGATTGGCCGGCATCAGACTTCTATTGATGCCAGTCTCACAACCAAGATGCAGCACAAATTTATGGCACTATAAATGCCTAATTGGTGAGATATAAGCTCCCATCAGTTCTCAGCTACGTTAGCCTTGTAGCTACAGTGCAGAAAAGAAAGAAGCAAACTACAGACAACAAAGGGATTAGCAGATTGTCTCCATTTGGGCTGAAAGATGAATTGTTTTTATATCGAAATTGGAGTTTGAAAGAATGCAAAAAATCACAAGAGCTGCAAATTTTATTGTAGTCTAAGGTCCTTTCCCATTTCTTCTTTCTACCCCTACCCCTTGTTTTCGAGTGTTGCCCCTTGTTACTGCGTTACAGGGCAGTGGTTGAGATCTTCCCTCAAATAAAAAGAGCATCACTTCATTAACAGCTACTAGCGCTGCTCTATATTCGACCCTGCCTGTCTGCAGTGACAGCAGAAGAGGGTAAAGTTCAGCCCCTCACTGTTGGGCTTTAGTTACATTTAGGGATCATAAGCCTTCAAAGAGGGGGGCAATTATTTATTATCACCCACCTCTAATTCTTCAGTGATATGAAGCTGAAATCAGATATTCTCCAGCCTCTTATTGGAATTTTCCCGTTCCACCTTAAATGGGGCAACGGTTACATTCTGGTGCTTCAGGCATCAGAACTGCTGGATTATTTAAGGTGGAACGGGAAAGTCTGCTATTAAAGAATGCTATTAGTGAATTTTGATGCTTGTTATGAAGAAAAACGTCCAAAATAAACAAACCACATTAAACTAAGATAAAACAGTGGTTATTGTAATTTATTAACAGAGAAGATTCTCACATTTGTGGGTTTCTTTGGTCTCTTGTGCTCTGTCTCGCCGTTTTTTCTTTTTTTCTCATATCTCTCTGCTTGGAGCCTGACATCACAACCACATATCACTTGCAGGCTGGTGAACTGTGTTAAAACCAGAAAAAATAAACGCTGGTCTTCTTAGCCAAAAAAAAAAGCCCCATACCTTAATTTATATCTCATTTATAAACAATTGCAGTTTGAATCGTAATCACAATATTAGTCAGAAAAATCACAATTCGATATTTTACCAAAACCTTTCAGCCCAACCATTGGAGCATGTGGGATAAACTGGGGGACTAAGATTTTTCTTTAAGTATTTCTTTAAAAAAATAAAAAAATCTGTGTACACAGAAGAATTTGTATAGAAACAACAGAAAACATATAAAAAGATAATAAAACATCATCAATGACAATGACATATAAAAGATGATAAAACATGGAATAGAGCTGCTCTTAGACGCGTTTATATGAAATACAGAATAGTTTGTGGGCTGTTCATTGTAAAACAGGTTCTCATTCAGGCTGGGCTGTTTTCATTAAGCCACTAACATCTGTTCATTATGCCTTTAAACACACATTGTACTTGTGCATTGTGAATATAGTGCCTCGGCCCTTTGAATGCAGCGTCGGCTGAAGCCTATCAGCCTCTCCAGCTGCCTTTGTTGGACAGAGCGCAGCTGCTCCATCAGATGCTGTACGTTTTAAACAGCGCCTCTCTTTAGAGACGCAACAAAGAAACGCTCGTGGTCCGCTGGGCTGTGAATGGAGGAGTGATAATAAAAAGCATGAAATGTGCTGTGAATGGAACTGGCTGGCGTCCAGCCTCCTGCTTTTCCCCTAAATCTGACCCCATGCTTTGCTATGTGCTGTTTAACGTCAGGCTGATGTGTTTTATTGGGTGTTGGATTGTGTTCGGCCCGCAGGGGGAACCAGAACCGCGAGCTGGCTCAGCAGTGGCTCAGTAAACTCAACGACCAGTGGGAGCTGCAGAGGTTCCTGCAGGACTGCCATGAGGTAGGACATGTTTGTTTTTCTACGATTTCATGATAAAAATTGTGCTACAGAAAAGTAGAGTTAACCTGCTTTATCAGTTTATCAGACTATAAATACTTACATACATAGATATAATACATACAGGACATATTATTACATACATATTCTTACACATGAATAAATGTATAAATTTATAAATAAAGTCTATACATGGGATATTAGCTATATTATATTAACAATATTGACTATATTAATTATACTAGTTATAATTATATAACTAGTTATAGTTATATTAACTATACACTATATATTTTTGGAATATATGTTACATATAAATATATAATGTTATATATATAATGTTACATATAAATGCTTACATACAAGTAATACATTTGGGACATTTTTCTGTTACATACAGATGCTTACATATATCGCTGCTTTCAAAGTGAAACTTTGTATCTCCAAAATGATAAATTTACTGGAGAAGGAAAAAACCTACTTTATTTTTAATGCAAGTCATTGGAACCAGACATACTACCAAGTCATTTTGGGCCGTTTTGGTTGGTAACTCACACACAATGTAAAGGGCAACAGGTCCTTTCAAATGATGCCAAAAAGTGAAAAATTACAAAAATGAGGCTTTGTTCCAACACACACACACACACACACACACACACACACACACACACACACATATATATATATATATATATATATATATATATATATATATATACAAAACTACATATATGTGTGTGTGTGTGTGTGATATATAACACATATGGGACATGTTATTATTACATATAGGTACTGACATATATAAAATGTATAGTGCATGTTTTTTAATTGTAGTTGTAAACCCATCTGAATATGAAAATACCTGAATAAATGAAATTGTAATGCGCTGCAATATACAGATTCATAATGGAGAGTAATAATGGTGTCAGGGCAGTTGGTCATTGTTATGGTAATGGCTGTTGTTATGATACTGAATTGCTGTTAATGTATTGGATTGTTATAGTAATGGTTTGTTATAGTAATGGTTGTCATAGTAATGGTAATGGATTGTTGCTATGGTAATGGTTTGTTGTCATGGTAATTGTTGCTGTTATGGTAATAGGGTTGTTATGGTAATGGTTTGTTATGGTAATGGTTGTCATAGTAATGGGTTGCTGTTATGGTAATGGATTGTTGTTATGGTAATGGTGTTGTTAAGGTAATGGATTTTATGGTGTTGGATTGCTGTTACGGTAATGGGTTGTTATGGTAATGGGTTGCTGTTATGGTGATGGACGCTGTACTATGAGCTGTACAGTAGGTGGCTGCTGAGTGTTTTCCAGTCCGGAGCTGAAGCTTTATTTAGGCTCAGCCTGTTTCTCTCTGCCCACAATAAATTATTCAGCACCTCTGCTCATTATTTATTCAGCCAAGAGAGAGGGGGAGAGAGGGAGAGGAAGTCTTGAGCCACAAGAGGGGGCTCTCCTTGTATTTGGTCTTCTTTACTGATTGTCCACTCAGTCTGTTTTACTGTTAACCCCACTGGGCCCTCAGTGGTTTACATGCCTTGAAAAGGATCTTACGATTCATTTGATTATTTTTGACTTGTAATTCACTGGAACAAGTGCAGGAATTGTGTGGAATATGCAGATTCTGAACTTTGAAGCCACATTTTTTTGCAAGTAAAAGAGGAGGTGTTTTATTATAATCTCAGTTTGATTTTAAAAAGGTGTGGTGTGTAGTCTTGACCAACAACCCCCTTCCAGCTCTCATACTTTTCAAACTGCAGCTCTGGCTGAAGCCATTTCCATGGTTAAGCTACACATACACTGTGTGCACAATTATTAGGCAAGTGAGTATTTTTAGGCATATTTACTAACTCCAAGCTGGATAAACTTGAATGCTTAATGGATTTAAGCATAGCAGGTGATGTGTATCTGTGTAATGCGGGAGGGTGTGGCCTAAGGAGGTCAACACCCTATATCAAGGTGTGCATAATTATTAGGCAGCTTTTTTCTTTAGGCAAAATGGGCCAAAAAGAGATTGAACTGACTCTGAAAAGTTAAAAATGACAAAGTCTCTCAGAGGGATGCAGAACTCTTGAAATTGCTAAGATATTGGGGCGTGATCACAGCTACCAGGAACCCATTATCTTCTAGTTCTGTCGTATTCCAGAACTGCAACCTAACTGGAGTATCAAGAAGTACAAGATGTTCAGCACTCAGAGACATGGCCAAGGTAAGGAAGGCTGAAACCCGACCACCACTGAACAAGACACACAAGCTGAAGTGTCTAGACTGGTCTGAGAAGAATCTGAAGACAGATTTTTCAAAGGTTTTATGGACTGATGAAATGAGAGTTACTCTTGACCGACCAGATGGACGGGCCTGTGGCTGGATCAGTAACGAGACAGAGCTCTACTTCGAGTCAGACGCCAGCAAGGTGGAGGTGGGGTACTGGTATGGGCTGGTATTATTAAAGATGAGCTGGTTGGACCTTTTCGTGTTGAAGATGGGCTTAAAATCAACTCCCAAGCCTACTGCAAGTTTTTAGAAGATACTTTCTTTAAGCAGTGGTACAGGAAGAATCTTTCAAAAAGACAATGATTTTTATGCAGGACAATGCTCCATCACATGCATCCAAGTACTCCTCTGCATGGCTAGCCAGTAAAGGTGTTAAAGATGGAAAAACTTATTACATGGCCCCCTTCCTCACCTGACCTGAACCCAACTGAGAACTTGTGGGCAATTCTTAAATGGGAGATTTACAGTGAAGGAAAACAGAACACCTCTCTGAACAGGGTCTGGGAGGCTGTGGTTGCTGCTGCACAAAAAGTTGATCATCAACAGATCAAGAAACTGACAGACTCCATGAATGGAAGGCTTATCACTGTTAGTTAAAAGTCAAATTTTTTTTTTATTTCTCAGAAATGTTCATTGGAAAGCTTTGAGTTGTTTGTTTATAATTCTCACTTGAACAGATGAAAATAAGAAAGTGAGATGGGAAATGTGTGTTTTTCATTTAGCTGCATAATTCTGCACCATTATAGTCGCCCAATAAATGTGCACATATAGATATTCTCCTAAGAAAGCCAAAACTTCACTTTATTTTTCTTAAACATTCATGTTTGAGGTTTATTAACATTTTGGATGAACTGAGAGCACTGTAGTTGGTCATTAATAAAAATAATCCTCAAAAATAAGACTTGCCTAATAATTGTGCACACAGTGTATTTCCATGGTTAGACTACGCCCGTTCCCATGGTTACACTGCACCCATTTCCATGGTTATCCAACACCCATTTCCATGGTAACACCACCCATTTCCATGGTAACACTACACCCATTTTCATGGTTATACTAAAGCCATTTCCATGGCAACACCACCCATTTCCATGGTAACACTACATGCATTTCTGTGGTTACACTACACCCATTTCCATGGTTACACTATGCCCCGTTTTCATCATTACGCTACACCCATTTTCTTGGTGACACTAAGAAAAGAAAGCTGCTTATTCTGATAACTGAAGTGAACTATGTAACACCTGTTGTTGGATGTAAGAATTATTACTCTCTGTATGAAATTGTGTCAATATTGTGAAACCAAACGTTGCCCAGTGTAATGTGAATGTGATGTTGGCCGTTTTTTTTTGGGGGGGGGGGGGGGGGGGGGGGGGTGGGCGTGGGACTCCACCTGCATAATGCCTCACAGCACACATAGCGCATCACCTTCAGTGGTATATGGAAAATAACGTGATTACAGTCCTCATAATGTATAGTGTGAAATATGTCCGTCTCCCTCAGCGACAATCATTAGTGCTGGACCCACGTTTCTGGATTAAAGCTGCTTTGGGTCAATCACTGTTATAGGAGGAGGTGGAGATGTGCTCTGTCTGCCGACTCTGGAGTGTCTGAATGACCGGTGACGTGCTGCGTTGTGTAATTGATTGTTCTCTGGTGTGAGTCATGTCCTCTTTAGCCGTCAGTCAGGCTATGAGTGGCTTCTTCTCTCTTAGATCTTCCTACAGTCTGTATGCTCCCTGCTGGGGTCGTTGTAGTTTGAAGTATTTAGATGTAAATTCAGTTTTTACCACGTGATCAGATGATGTAATACCGATCGGTTACATCTGACACCAGAGACGTAAGTGCTGCACTATTTAAGGTAAAGAAGAAGAGGACTAATCATTAGGAACTCATTGTCTCTCAACGCAGGTGTATTTGTATACAAGCAGATCTTGACTTCCCCAATATGGCAGACATTCAGACGTATCAGCAGACAGCGTGGCGCCAGTGTGTAAATCTATGGGCTGCCCTTTCAGATGAGCCCATCCTAAAGCTGACAGCAGAGCGATTCAGTGCTGAGGAGGCTCGTCGTCTTCTACACGAAAACTAATAACAACCTTGTAAAACAACACAAACGGCACACGAGTGCATTAAGCTTCGCAATGATTTTTTTTTTTAACTAATATTTTTTACTAATAATTACTAATGTGATTAAAATAACATTGACCAATTGGCTGATCACTTATCAATATTTTTGCCACTTATATTGAGTGATATTGGTTATTATAATTTTTATGACAGTTGAATTGAACACCTATATTGGCTGATATTGATTATCAGAATGTTTAGCTCCTTATATTGACTGCTATTATTAGTTATCAGTATTGAACACCTGTATTGGCTCATATTGATTATCAGAATGTTTAGCTCCTTATATTGACTGCTATTATTAGTTATCAGTATTGAACACCTGTATTGGCTCATATTGATTATCAGAATGTTCAGCTCCTTATATTGGCTGATATTATTAGTTATCAGAATTGAACACCTATATTGGCTGATATTGATTATTTTCATATCATGCTCTACACCAAGCATCTCCTGGCTGATCCTCTATGTTTGCTGAAGGTGGTCAGGGTGGTTCAGGTTTTCCACTGAACTATCGCTTTAATTGTATGCGTATCTGTTCTGTAAAGGTTGAATGGAGAGCATCGTGTTCTGTTTCATTCCCTCCTTTTTCCTGATTGGCCTGTCTGTGGTTCCTCTTCTCTGTCTTTCATTCGCTCCAGCGCTCCCTTTAAAACCCCACTGTCATCACTGTGACGCTGAGGAACGACGAAGGCTGGTTGTTTCTCTCTCTCTCTGTGTCTCTGTGTCTCTCTCTCTTTCTCCCCCTCCCTCCATCACCATATGCCTCCCTCGCTCCCCCCCTCCCTCTCTCGTGCTGTTTCTCCATCGCTGCTTGGTGTGTTTTCATGCTTTTCTCCCATCGTGTTTGGATACTGCAGCAGGAGGAGAGCAGACTCCACAGCCTGATTACATCAACACAACAGCAGCAGAACAGAGGAAAAAAGAGAAAGAGAGGGAATAAAGGAGGAGAGGAGCGGAGGAATACAGTACTGATTGTGTCAGGGCGCCGTGGAAACGGGGTGAAGAGCGTGTTTGGATCGTTTGAAGGAGGAGAGAAAGCCTCACAAACCCTCTCAGCACCCAGTAGTTCTCTCTCTCGCTCTCTCTCTCGCTCTCTCTCTCTGTTTTTTTTTTAATTTCTTATCTCTCTATTTTTCTTGCTCTCTTTCTCTTTCACTGTGTATTTTCTCTAATTATCTTCTTCCTTGCTCTCTCTCTGTTTCTCTCCTTCACCTCTCTCTTTCCTTCTCTTCCACTCATTAATCATTTCTCTCTTTATTTTTCACTAACTAGCTCTACTTGTCTTTCTCCCCCTCTCTCTATCTGTTTTTCTCTTCCTTCTCGTTGTTTTTCTTCTTCTCTCTTTCCTTTGCTCTCTATTTCTCTCTTAGTCTCTTTATCTGTTTATTTTTCTCTATTTTTGCTCTCTGCTTATCTCTCTCCCTCTCCATATATATGTCCCTCTCGTTATCTCTCTTTCTCTTTCACTCTTTCTTTGCTCGCTCTCGCTTTCTCTCTCTTTAGCTCTTTCACTCTCTCCCTCTCTCCATCTCTGTTTATCTCTCTCTTTCACTCTCTAACTCTCTCCATCTGTTTATCTCTCTTTCTCTTTCCCTGCTCATTTCACTCTCTTTCCACTTATTTCCTTTATCTGTCTCTCTAGTTGTTTATCTCTGCTTTTGCTTCTCTCTCTCTCTCTCTCACTCTCTCTCTCCCCTCAGCAGCAAGGCTGTGCAGGCCTCAGATGGAGCTCCTCTCTGTGCTCTTCAGAGCTCCTCAGTGTTGTTGTGCTACGCTCGGTGATGGAGCAGCTCTCTGGGTTTAGCCCAGCTCTGGGTGTGGAGTCCTGACCGCACTGCCGGTCCTGGTTCTGTGTGTCGGGTTTGGGTTGTTTGGCTTGTGGCTGGTGGACGCTGCGCTCTAAGTGGTGCTGGGTGGATAATGCGGCTCTGTGCCTCTGATTGACGGGATCCTCGTCGGCGGTAACTCAGCCTGACACACTTCTGTACGTGTCTGTTTGTTTTCATCACAGTAAGCCGGACTTTGTACAGTGCTTTTTCCAAAATGTTCATTTTTTAAAAACTCAAACCATCATTAGATTCCTGAGGTTAAGATTAGGATCAGGCTTATAACGTTACTATTACACATACAAATGATTCTACTGACTTGGTCTTGGACTTTAGATGAAAATCTCTGAGTGAAAATCTCTGCTCTGAGTGACCCTAGACCTTAATAATGTTTATTTTATTAAAACTAATGATGGAATATTCCATTTTGTCACTACCAAAATAATCATAACTCTACCAAACTTGTATCAAATGTATCAGAAGTGACTGTTTTGGTAGTGACAAATGACCAGCAAACTCAGCTTTGAGCAGCTGTTCTCACAGAAAATCATCATATTTTACATTAAAAATGCAGAAAATATGGTGATTTTTAATATTTCTCACTGAAGTTCAGGCTTTGGGACACATTTACTTCAAAACAATGGATCTAACTGCTCTGAGGGACAGGATACAGCCTCATTACACAGCCTCTAAAATACAGGGGCGTGGCTAAAATAAAGCTCTGCCCACAGTCTAAAACTCTCTGTGATTCAGTAGACATAAAACGTGGGATAGCAAAAAATGATATCCTGTCAAGTGAAACTAATCTTAAATATATTCAGTAAATCTAATATTCCTCCTGTTGAGATTGTAAACTTAATTTAAGATTATTTAACTTATTTCTAGACATTGGTTACTTGTTTTAAGTAATTTTATTAAATGAAATGATCTCACTATATTGGTAGATTCAAGCAGATGAGTTCGAAACCAGCAAAATTATCCGTCAGTATAGTGAGTTTTAATTAATAAAATGACTTAAAACAAATGAAAAGTGTCCAGAAATAAGATAATCTTTTAAGTGCAGAACCATCTCAAAATGGGGGAAATATTAGATATAGTGACTAGATTTAAGAACATTTCACTTGACACGATGCTGTTTTTGCAGTGTAGCAAAATGGCGGTGGTGCGGGATGACAAGCAGCAGTAAAAACGTTCATTGCAGAATCTGTAACTGCAGAATTTACATGAACGGCTGAGCTGGTCCTTTCAGTATCACTCACCTGTCGCTGTGAGGTCACTTACAGTCTGAGTTAATGTTGTCAAGGGAGCAGAAGGTTCCGCCAGACTTTTGGTGTAAGGCCTTTAGCCTTGATTTAGCCTTTAGCGTAGCAGCCCACTAGCTGAACCCGTGTGTACATTACCCCCGACTGTGGTGCACCTCTGTCGGTCAGCTGTATCACTCAGCAGTGGGGTCTCCAGAAGAAACACTGAAAGTCGCTGATACTGACAGTGTGAATGACGATATTTACTGAACTGACGCTCAGAGACGCAGCCCAAGTGAACAAGACGCACGTCTGAGACAAATGATTTGAGAAATTTGGATGTGAAACAACATTCAGCTCCATTTTTCCATCAGAGAAGCTGCTGAAGTGTAAACACCCCAGGTTTAACTACATACTGTTCAGTTCTGTTTATAACTGCTTTGTACCATTTGCACTAAAAATATTTTACATTTACTTCTCATTACTAATTATGAAATAGTGAATACTAGATATGTCTAATAAATAAACAAAAATAGGTTCTCTTAAGCATCTAATAGATATAATCCAACAAGTGTATGCCATCTAGTCAAGCTGTGTATTTGTAGCGAGTGTATTTTATTTGTGACACAGAACATAAATTTTACCAAATAAATATAGGTCAGTTAGTTTAGAAAGAGCTGGTATTGGTATCGGTACTGGTACTCGGTATTGGCATATATAATTAAGTATTAGAAATTGTATCTGTATCTAAAGGGAAATGTGGTATCACTGCATCTCTTTAATTTTCCTGTAACTTTAGGGGTCAGGGTTTGGGACAGACTCCCAACGGAAAGTGCCCTATAAATGACGATGTTGTATATATTTAGCCTGTTAGTCTCTCTGTTAATGTCTTGTGTTTAAATAGCTCAGATAAACATCTGAAAGGCCGTTTGAACTAATTCAGCAGTTCTATGTATAATACGCATTATTTTTACACAGAAAGTTACTTACACCGATCATCCTTAACATTCTGACCACCTCCTTTTTTCTACGCTCATTGTCCATTCTATCAGCTCCACTTACTGTATAGCTGCACTTTGTAGTTCTACAGTTACAGACTGTAGTCCATCTGTTTCTCTGATACTTTGTTACCCTGCTCTTCAGTGGTCAGGACCCCCATGGACCCTCACAGAGCAGGTACTATTTGTGTGGTGGATCATTCTCAGCACTGCAGTGACACTGACGTGGTGGTGGGGTGTTAGTGTGTGTTGTGCTGGTCTGAGTGGATAAGACACAACAGAGTTTTTAAACACCTCACTGTCGCTGCTGGACTGAGAATAGTCCGCCACCCAAAAATATCCAGCCAACAGTGTCCTGTGGGCAGCGTCTTGTGACCACTGATGAAGGACTAGAGCATGACTAACACAAACTGTGCAGCAGCAGATGAGCTATCGTCTCTGACTTTACATCTACAAGGTGGACCGACAAGGTAGGAGTGTCTAATAGAGTGGACAGAGAGTGGACACAGTGTTTAAAAACTCCAGCAGCACTGCTGTGTCTGATCCACTCATACCAGCGCAACACACACTAACACACCACCACCACGTCAGTGTTACTGTGGTGCTGAGAATGATCCACCACCCAAATAGTATCTGCTCTGTGAGGGTCCATGGGGGTCCTGACCACTGAAGAACAGGGTAACAAAGTATCAGAGAAACAGATGGACTACAGTCTGTAACTGTAGAACTACAAAGTGCAGCTATACAGTAAGTAGTGCTAATAAAATGGACAATGAATGTAGAAACAAGGAGGTGGTCAGAATGTTATGCCTGATGGGTGTATAGTGTATATAAGAATATATAATCTCTGTTTTTGTTGTGGTGTGCTTTGTTGAATAATTTAAAAAGTCCAGCTTTTTGCATTGTGTTAAAATTTCTTCATCAACAGATTTTAGAAGAAATATCTTGTTAAATAAACTTTAATTGTAAGTGAAGAATGTTTTTAATTCACCTTTAAAGTTACCTTGTAGGTGTTTCGTTTCAGCATATGTATGTATACATATAAAAAATATGTATGGGAATGTGCCTGTGTGTGTGTGTGTGTGTGTGTGTGTGTGTGTGTGTGTTATAACTTGCTAAAACCTGTAAATATCATTGAGCTTTAATGGAGACCTTCACAGATATGCACATCACCCATGTCATGTGCACTAATGCCCCCGTAAAGCCTGGGGGAGACAGTGTCCATGATTTCCAAAAAGAATTTGAAATGTTGATTCGTCGGCCCACAGGACACTCTTCCACTTCCCCTCAGTCCATTTTAAATGAGCTCAGGCCCAGAGAAGGTGGCAGCATTTCTGGATCCTGTTTATATTTGGTTTCTTCTTTGTGTTTTAGAGTTTTAACAGCATTTGTGGATGCAGTGATGAACTGTTTTCACAGTCAGTGGCTTTCAGAAGTGTTTCTGAGCCCATGCTGTGACTTCCACTGCAGAATCATGTCTGTTTTTAATGCAGTGCTGCCTGAGGGACCAAATATCACGGCCAGCTAATACTGGTTTTTGGCCTCGTCCCTTACATACAGAGATTTCTCCAGAATCTCTGAGTCTTTTAATGATATAATGTACCGTGTACGATGAAAAGCAGAAGTTCTTTGCTGTTTTACATTGAGAAACATTCTTTGTTGCATTACTTGATGGTGCAGTCTTTCAGAGAGTGGTGAACCCCTCCTTATCTTTACTTCTGGAAGACTCCGCCTCTCTAAGATGCTCTTTATACCCAGTCATGTTATTGACCTGTTGCCAATCAACCTCCAGGTGTTTTGTAGCATTACACAACTTTATCAGCCTTTTGTTGCCTGTCCCAACTTTTTTGGAGCATGTTGTTGGCATCAAATTCAATATGTGCATATAGTTTTCAAAAACGATAAAAAACTTTTTTCAATTTCAACATTTGATGTTGTCTTTGTACTATTTTCACTGAAATGTTGGGTTTAAATGATTTGCACATCATTGCATTTTGTTTTTATTTACATTTTGCACAACATCCCAACATTTTGCAAATGGGGTTGTAGTGAAGCTAAACTGTGTATGATGGAACATGGAGTGCAGCATTCTGCCTCAGTTATTGTCAGTTCTGTAAAACTTACTTTTTAAGTTAAAATGTGTGATTTTTACAGCATCGGTGTTGAACAGTGTATGATGTGTGTGATGTGTTTATGACGGTCCCGGCAGTGTGTAAAGTGTTCCTTTGTGTTTTCCAGCTGGGGGACTGGGTGGCAGAGAAGATGCTGATGGCTCGTGAGGCGTCCCGCGACGAGACGCAGAAGCTGCATAAAAAATGGCTGAAGCACCAGGCCTTCATGGCAGAGCTGGCGCAGAACAAGGAGTGGCTGGACAAGATCGAGAAGGTAATGAAAGCTCTTGTTCTTGCAGAGCTGTGGCTTCTTCTCTGGCAATGTTTGTGATGGTGTCTGCAGCAGAGCACAGGGTGGCCAGACAGCCTGAACACATTAAAGTGCTGTCACTAGGCTGTGTGATTAGGCATACAGTTAGAGAGTGAAATCCATCAATCCAAGTACAAGGGGGTGTTTCTAGTAAAATGGCCAGTGATTGGAAGTACAAGGGGGTGTTTCTAATAAAGTGGCCAGTTAGTAGAAGTACAAGTAGGCGTTTCTGATAAAGTGACCAGTTAGTGGAAGCACAAGGTGGATGTTTCTGAAAAAGTGGCCAGTGATTGGATGTACAAAGTACTTATACGCAGTCAATTACTCGTGAACATTTTGAGCTGTAATTAGCAAACACTGCCTACTTGGTACAGCTGCCTCTCGAATGAACCGCGCCTTCTGTTGTGTTATTTTTTTTATTTAAATTTTGCCTGTTTTAACCAGGGTTATCACACCCAGATTACTTTATTTTTTTTTTTTGGCAAGCGAGTCTTGGACAAGAAGGCAGCATGCAACATTCAAGAGGGCAATCAACAAAAAGCGTGTACTAAATCCATAATAAAGGATGATGTACAGGAATATGGTGTGTGCTGATGGCCGTTTACAGTGTGGGTGCTGAGCTGAGCTGTTCCTCTCGTGTGTCAGGTGTCATGTTAATCCTGAGTCAGTGGAAAGGCAGCGCAGTCAGAGCTGAACTGAGGCAGCGAACCTGGAGGGGCATTAAATTCCTTCTATTTTCAGTATTTTGTGGTTTTGAAGTAGATGCGTAATTTTTCTGGTGGTGCTGTCGGCTCCCACCCTGCGTGCATCCCTTCTGTTGTATAGCTCTCTCTCTCTCTCTCTCTCTCTCTCTCTCTCTCTCTCTCTCTCTCTCTCTCTCTCACTGTCTCTGTTGCTCTCTCTCTCACTGTCTCTGTCTCTGTCTCTCTCTCTCTCTTCTCTCTGACCCAGTATTTTCTCTGTAGGTCTGATTGTTGGACTCGTTTCTCCTTTCTGTGCTGTTTAACCCTGAAACTCGTTTCCTTTAATAGCTCTGATGCTGAGCTGTGTTAGTGTCTGAGCACGTCCTCGATGTTAACGCTGCTCTACTTTTCGCTCCATTTGTACTGATTTGCACCTTTATTACACCCTAAAAACTCACCTGAGAACATATAACTAAAAATATAACCTCACTGTACATTTGACACTTCACACCATCCTTAGGTTCACCAACCAGCTGAGTAAAGAGCTTGTTTATACGATTTTCATTTATTTTTTCCCTCTGTCTCTTTATCTCGAACCATTCATCAGACTTTTGTTACTGTGCCCTTAAGACTGATATATGTAAATGAGCTTTGGTCTGATTGGCTGCATTTTTTATGAAGCAGTGTGCACAGGGCTAAACTGCTGTAGACTGACTAGGTGGATATATGTTAGTCAGTGTTTGTGACGTCACACAATTTCCATATTTAGACTATGTGGACTGGGGAGTGACACATTAAAGGGCCCATATCACAGAAAACTAACCTTTCCTCACTTTTTCAAATTTAAAGTGTATGTAAACACTGTGAAACACACCGTTCATTCCACACTCCCTACGGTCCTTTTTGAATTCAGTTTCTGTGATCTACACCTGCCTATTCAGTCTATAGGAGTTTAGCCCCGCCCACTCACACTGGGGTCATTTCAGCCTGGACTGCTTTCAGAATGAGGTGCAATAGAGAGCAGCGAATCAGAACAGAGCTCATTTATCACATAAATCAGACTTAAAGGCACAGTAACACAGCCTGTTTAATTGCGAGAGATAAATAGTCATTTAGAAATTGATTGTGGCTGTTTTTTGGTACATAAAACCACACAAATGTTTTGTTTTGTTTTTTTTCCCCAATTTGAGCTTTTTAATGAATGGACAAATTTAGCATTTTCAGCTCATGCTGTGCTGGACCCTCTAAAGTGGCCGTGCTAAACCTGGGCAGTGATGATGTACAGATGGAAAGCCTCTCTGAGTGCGAGAGGTTTAAAAATCTCTCCTACTTTGGTCACAGCTTCCTTTGAATATTGCTGTTCTCACAGCTCTGTTTCCAGAAATCTGTGGTCAGTGAAGCTGAAGTCCAGCAGACATGTCTGTGTGTGGATTTTATTTTGCTCAGCTCTGCTGCTGCCCTGCTGCCACGCAGTTCATAAAGCCACGTTGGACTTTTTATACACTGATGGTGAAGATGCTTCTGTTTTCATTCCTTTCTGACTGAATACAAAATTTTTCATTATTTTATTATTTATTTATTATCAGTATAACAGTTTGAGTCAGTCTTTGAAATATTAACATGAATTTCAGAATAGGCTGTTAATTTAATTATATATACTAATCTAACTTTTATTTTTTAAATTTGATTA